>NW_004949097.1:13154221-13172141 GCF_000317375.1 Microtus ochrogaster | reverse complement strand
AGAAGAGAAGAGAAGAGAAGAGAAGAGAAGAGAAGAGAAGAGAAGAGAAGAGAAGAGAAGAGAAGAGAAGAGAAGAGAAGAGAAGAGAAGAGAAAGAGGGAGAGAAGGCAAGAGAAGGCAGGTGGGCAGAGCCCTTTTAAAAGGAAACGTGCTGAACATGCACAGGAGATGCTCTTAGGAGCTACAGCTGAGGACGTAGCCGGTCAGGACCCCAAGGGTGGCCAGTGCAGATGCCTGAGTGCTAACACCAGGAACCGACCTTTTGCCAGACTTGGCAGCAACTACCTTTACCCACTGAGCAATCTCGCTAGTTTGCTCATTTGCATACGTTTTGAATTTTTATTTCTATCAGATCCTGAGAAAAGAAAAGTGTGTGTTACTTAGCTCTCTCCGACCCGTCAGTTTTGAACACAGTGCCCTGCTCTTAGAAGGCTCTCCTAATGTTTGGGGAAAGCAAGGATGGAAAAAGAGAAGCTGGATTTAGCCTGGAATCCAGGATAGCTCCCCTCCTGTCCCTGGGTCTTCCCCCTGGATTTGAATCCCGTCTGTGACTCCAGACACAGGCCAGCAGTGGGAGTGTGATACTGACCTCACCGTCATAACAACCACAGCCCTGTCTGTAGTAGGCGGGACCTTCCCTATCTACTTCCTTTTTTGGGAATATGTACGATCAGGCCACATGACCAGTCACCCTCCCTGCCTGTCTGACACAGGGCTTAGTCTGTCTTACATCACTGGGCATTCCTGTGTGCACCAGGGCACTGTCCTTTCTGGTCCTCAGCTGACCCGTGGGTCAGTATCCATCTGGAGGCCAGGGGAAACTGCTCGGCCCCCGGCTCCTGGCTAGGTGCTGTTTAACACAAATTTCTTAACTTATTGTTGTCCTTCGTTTTGTTTTCAGACGGGATATTGCTGTGTAGGAAGCTGGCATCCAAATTGTGATTCCCTCCTTCATACGTTCAGTTCACAGCCCTGCAGCTCTCCACCATGCACCTCACAGCCATGCACCTCACGGCCATGCACCTCACGGCCGTGCACCTCACGGCATGCACCTCACAGCCATGCACCTCACAGCCATGCACCTCACGGCCGTGCACCTCACAGCCATGCACCTCACAGTCATGAACCTCACGGCATGCACCGCCACGCATGCTAGTAATTGCTTTTGACAGTCAACATTGGTTTGTTTAGTAGCTGTCATAATCAACAGGGGAACTCTGGAGACAGAACGAGGTGGAGGGAAACAGCTGTTGCCACAGGTGTGGTGGTGTATGCCTGTAATCTCAGCCCCTAAGAAGCAGAAGCATAAGGATTACTGCAAGCTTGAAGGCTATATGGTGAGATCCTTTCTCAAAAGAGAGAGAGCTGGGAGGAAGAAGGAAATGAAAAGAGAAAGAGAGAGGAAAAAAGAAAAGGATAAGAAAATTAAAAACAGCCAAAGAAAAAGCATAAATCACTATTTATGTGTTCAGGGGTATAGACTTCACATTGAGTGTGTGTGTGTGTGTGTGTGTGTGTGTGTGTGTGTGTGTGTGCCACAGAAACAAAACACAATAAACTGTTGGAAGAAGAAACAAATGAGTGTCTGACCAGCAGGGATCCGTATTGTTATAAGTTATTCTAATCAGAGCAGAAGTCATATTTGTGTTTCCTTAAATAGCCTGGTTAAAGTCTCTAAAGAGAGGACCATCAGCTCAGACTCTGTGTGGCAACGTTGGATGTCTGGCATCCGAGAGCAATGATTCCATCTCCATGCTGAAACTCGCTTATCAGCTGCAGTTTGTAAACTGTGTACAGTCATTGTGGGGTGATGTCACGCTGTCGGCAGGGGAGCCTGGAAACAGTCCACAGTGGAAATCCTTTTCACTGGAGGAAGCAAGCAGCAAGGATGGGATGCCTGGGTGCCTTTGCCCTGAAAACATGGAGACTGGAAGCAGTTCTATGTCCACTGGGCAGAGTCCCACTGGTCTCCTTCACAGAGCGCTTGACGGTGAGGCTCAATGCTTTAGAGAGCCCAGACGAAGGGCTTAGCTCATGTTCCTCATTTATTCAATAAGTGTTTCCTCGACACTCAGAACACTGTCTGGCACATGCTGGGCTCTTGGGAAACTTGTTGCATGAACAGACAATACTCAGACCTTGAGCAAAGAAGAAAGAACAGACAAAAATGTGTTCAATTGCCAATAAGCCCAGGGCATTCTGGGTAACAATAGCATAACTCAGAAAAGACTGTGGGTCCCACTGCAAAATGAAATGGAGGGACTGTGGGCCAAGCTGAGGAGTGGTGAAACCCTTCACTGTCTTGAGCTAACGTGGGCATGGCTTGGCCATTGGTTCACTCTAGGAACCAACACAAGAGTTCTGTGGTTGAATAGACTCAAAACTAGGCAGATGGAGAGCAGCCCAGCCTAAAAGAACGCCACCAGCTAGAAGAACAAGGAGAGGATTTGATCTCCCAACAAAAGCAGCTTAACAAGAATCGAGCAGGGCGGGTGGGTTCTGATAGCAGCCAAGAGCTACAGTGCGGTCCCACAGAACTCAGACCAAAAACCAGATTTGCCGGGAATACATGGACAGTAACTGGGTGAAGCTGTATCTGGTGGGTCTGTGTGGATGCTCAGGGCTTTCTAGGTCACTGTTGGCAGGTCTGATTCCAAGGATCACCAACCAGGGAAGGGCTGAAAGTGTGTGAAGGGTTTCCCCTCCATAGAAGGCACTTTTCTCGCAGCTGTGACAAGACCTCCTCACCAAAGCAACTTAAAAGGGAGGACTAGTCGATTCTGACTCTCCGTGTGAAGGTCCAGTCCCTCACAGCAGCAAAGTTTGAGAGTGGCTGGAGCTGGTAGCATGGGTGTGAGGCAGCTGACCACTGTGTCCACAGGCAGGAAGTAGAGACATGAGGGCCGATTCCCTGACACTTTCTGCTTCATTCAGTCCAGGACCCCAGTCTTTGGGGGGGGTGCTGCCCACATTCAGAGTGGATCGTCTCAGGAAACACCCCCACAGACACATCCAGAGGTCGGTTTCCATGGCGATTCTAAATGCCATCAAATTGATAGTCAAGATTAACTATCACATATGATAACTTTCACCCCTCTGGGTAGACATATGGCTCACCCAATTATCTCAGCAACCTTTGTTTCTTACTGGTGTATAATGGCAGGACTGGTTTTTAAATTAAATACATCAACTAACACTATATCTCTAGCACCAAGACTTGGCACATCAGAGGGACATGGTAGGAATTAAGGAAAGAGCTAGGGCCTCCCCATGGAAGAGCTTGGGCTCACAACCAGCTGGGCCTGGATTCTAGCAACCTTCTCGCCTCCTCTACCCCTTCCTTGCAATGGACAGAGCAGGAACTATGGAGAAGGAAGAAGGCAGCTGTGACCTCTCTTTGGCGCATTCACCACGCAGGGTGTATCCCCAGTACATAGGGCGCCAGAGAGAGGCTAGGGCCAGAGCAACGGGGACAAGAGATCCATGCACTGGGCCCTCCTTAAGACCTTCCACTGAGCCTAGAGTCCCCGTACTCTGGAGCTCAGGCTACGCATAGGGCTCCAGGTCAGTCTGGGGGACATGAGGACCTAACTCAAAAGAATTATTGCTTTAATTTTTTAGGACAGAATGTCCAGAAACTTCTGAAATTTCCATAAACATGTTTCTGCCCCTTTCTACTATGTGAAGTGCCTTTCCTTTTTTTGGGGGTGGTGGTGGGGGGTGAGACAGGGTTTCTCTGTAGCTTTGGAGCCTGTCCCAGAACTAGCTCTTGTAGACCAGGCTGGCCTCGAACTCACAGAGATCCTCCTGCTTCTGCCTCCTGAGTGCTGGGATTAAAGGCGTGTGCCATCACCACCTGGCTCAAGAATTATTTTTAAATTAAAATCTTTATTAAAAAAATAAATAAATAAAATCTTTATTATTTATTATTACTAAATGTTGGGTTTACATACCTATTTTATATACCTATTTACGTGGGATGGTGTAAAAAAATTCTCAGACAGAAAAGATTCACGAGTGAAACAGTTTAAGAAGCATTCTAGATCCCCCTCGATTCTGCCCTGCCCTCGCCAATGCGCCTGTGTTGGGGTTCAATCTCTAGTCTCCCCTGGAGATCAGTCCTGACACGGGCTGTTCAAACACTTCCTTCCTGCTCACCTAGCGCCCGTCACATCTGCACAAATCTGAGTGTTTCCCCTTCTCTACAGTGTCTGCAGCACCTAGGAGTGAAATGTCACGGGGGAGCCTGGGAAGTCCTGTGCTGAGAAGCATTCATATTGACCACAGACGAGGGACGGAAAAGTCCACCCTTTACTCCATGCATGTTTTATAATTAAAGAAAATAAAACTCAACCCCAGCTCTCTTCTCTTTCTTTCTTCTTCCCTCCACCTTTGTTTTGTCCGCTCGGCCTCTCCCCGAGCAGCCTTACTCCCTTCACATCGTGCTATTTCTGGAATCTGTGCTTTTGCTCAGGACTCTCCCCCCATGGAGTGCCCCATCTGCCCTTCTGGCTAACTTCATCGTTTGACACACAACACCCAGATCCCAGCTAAGGTGGATAAGACGTTTGTTCTCTGTGCTCGCTCTAAACCCCAAAATCCCTGATGTGGGCACCCTCCCTTTGTCTTGCTGCATTTGCCTCCCCCACTAAGTTATCAACTCCCAGAAGAGGAAAAAAAATAAACAAAACAGTTCTTCTTCAGCTTTGAATGGCTTCCCCCGATGGGAATGAATGGATCCTCGGTAAAGTCTGACACAGAACGTTGCACTAGAAAGGGAATGAGCCATTAAACAATGGGTGCCTAAATTAAAGATGGATGCTGGGTCTGTCACTTCTCACTGAGCCTTGAATCTGGATCAGCATGGGACTGTCATGACCACTAGAGAACAGAACAAATGACCAGGAGCTAATTTAGGGCCTAGTCTTTGAGGCTCCTGGCAACACTAACTCCTTCCTCTTGGAACTGAGTAGCTATGCGCTGCAAATCCCACACAGCCATGGAACATCATCCTGGGCTTGGCCAGCCCCTGCTGCCGACATCAGTGTCTAGTACCAACTCAGTAGTACGTGACTCGGTTATTCTGAGTGTCTCCTCCATCCTCAGGAGCCACTGAGCCACCCATGACACCAGGTAGAAACGAGCTGGGCTGTGCCTAGCAAGTCCTGGCCATATTGCAAATAAATGTGTCATGGTTTTAAGCCTCAAGGCTCTAAAATGGCTTGTTTGTAACATTTGAGAAAATCAGTGGCGGAATTGAAGGTTTTCTGGTCACAGCTCCTTTCTCTCTCTCTCTCTCTCTCTCTCTCTCTCTCTCTCTCTTTCTTTTTTTCTTTCTTTCCCTGCATCCTTTTGTCTTATTTCCTTGCTCAGTTGCCACCAAGAACCCTAACAACTTCGTAGGGAGCCCTTTTAATATTACAAAATACTATAGGGAAAGTACACATTTCATTTTTTATAGTTTCACACCAGAAATATCATAACCTTTTTTCTAAGAAAGATGGACCTTTTTGTTGGTTCTTTTGTGACAGATCTCACCCTATTGTGGAATAGTAGCTTAAGATGTGTTACATTCATTTATGCTATGAATATTAGCTTAATGATTTAAAGATGTGTTTCATTATTTTATGCTGCATTTGTTTAACTCTGCAAAGCTGTGTTACTTTGCCTGTCTAAAACACCTGATTGATCTAAGAAAGAACTGAATGGCCAATAGCCAGACAGGAGAGAGAAATAGGCGGGGCTGGCAGGCAGAGAGAATAAATAGGAAGAGGAGAGAGAAAGAAGAGAAGAGAAGAGAAGAGAAGAGAAGAGAAGAGAAGAGAAGAGAAGAGAAGAGAAGAAAAGAGAAGAGAAAAAAGGAGGAGAGGAGGATGCCAGGGGCCAGTCACCCAGCAACACAGCCAGACTCGGAGTAAGAAGGAAAGAAAGAGATAAAAATAAAAAAAAAGATATAACTGGGAGGCAAAAGGTAGAAGAGAAACAAGATAATTTAAGAAAAGTTGACTAGAAATAAGCCTAGCTTAGTTCAGGCATTTATAAGTAAGAATAAATCTCTGTGTATTTATTTGGGAACTGGGTGGCAGACCCCCAAAGAGCATAGACTGAAGAAAAACAAAACAAAACACCTACACCGCCCCATATTGCAGTCTGGCCTGGAACTCACTGTGTGGCCCAGGCTGACTTAGAATTCTCCTCCTGCCTTGTTGATTCATGTGTACTGCCATGCCTGTCAGTACACCAGCAGGCCCGTGGAAGGTGCTGGAAAAAGGTTTGTCGGATGGATAGAGGAAGCACACAGCGCTCTATATTCTATGTCTGAGCATTTCTGAGCAGATGGTGGCAATCCTGCCTTCCACCTCAGGTCGGGCTGTGGACCAGCCTTCCTGTGCCCCTGGTATTGCCCTGGGCTGCTGTGATCTTCCCCAGCTTCCCCAAACCGCGGTCAGCGACTCCCTCCATCTCTGGCTTCAGTAACCTAAAAGATTTGACTCAGCTCCTGAAGGCACCATCAGAAACAAGATTGAAGTGTGTAAGCAAATGTCATGGCCCTTGAGCCTGTGTGAGCTCAGTACAGGCAGGTGAAGGGGGCACATGTGGACGGCCTGGCAGCTCTCTCCGAGCTTGGAAACAGGAGCCCCCCCCCCCCTCCGCGCAGAGGAGGCTTCCTGCTCTCTATCTGACCTTTGGAGACTTTCTCTAGGCCCAGTTGCCTGACTTAGGTCTAGTGTGATGGTTGAGGCACACAGCTTCCCCCAGCCACCCGTAAGGTAAACAGACTTACGCCTTAGGATAGGATCGTGCTTTCCAGAGCTGATAACTAAGACTTGCACTAGGAGCTGTCCGATAAGAACGTGCTGCTTAATACGAAATAGGTGATGCCCAGCCACCGTTCCCATCCTTTATATCACCCCTCACGCTGGAATAAAGGTGACTGTTTAGTTGAAGCCATCTCTCAGAAGGCTGCTTCTGCCACGTGGCCTTCCAAAGCTCTCTGTCGTTGCTTCTGCCCCTTTGTCTTCATGGACTGGTGACCAGTGGACTGTGAGGAAAAAGGGGACCCCACAGTGTGTGTGTATGTGTGTGTGTGTGTGTGTGTGCGTGCTCGCATGTGTGTGTGCGTGTGTGTGCTCGCATGTGTGTGTGAGTGTGTGTGCTCGCATGTGTGTGTGCGTGTGTGTGCTCGCATGTGTGTGTGAGTGTGTGTGTGTGTGCTCGCATGTGTGTGTGCTCGCATGTGTGTGTGAGTGTGTGTGTGCTCACATGTGTATGTACATGTGTGTGCACATGTGTGCATGTGTGTGCTTGTGGTGAGGAGTGAGTGTATGTGTTGGAGTGGGTGTAAGCAGGTGCACACATGTTCATGTGTGAGATGTCAGAGTTTGATCTCAGGTGCCATTCTTCAGTGGCCATCCACCTTGGTTTTTGTTTTGTTTTGTTTTTGAGACAGGTTTCTCTGAATAGGGCTGGCTCTCCTGAAACTCACTCTGTAGACCAGGCTGGTCTCAAACTCAGAGACTGACCAGCCTCTGCCTCCCGAGTGCTGGGATTAAAGGCATGTGCCACCACCCCAGGCTACCCACTTTGTTTTCTGAGATAGGGTCTCTCATTGGGACTCACAAATTTGGTTAAGTGACTAGCCAGTGAGCCCAGAATCTGAATGAGGGGATTACAGGTGTTCATAACCATGCCCAGCTTGCTGTTTTGAGATAACATCTCACTTTGTAGTCTTGCCAGTGCTAGGGCTCGAGTCAGGACTTCACACTTTCACAGCGAGGATTTTTACTAACTGAGCCATCTCTAAGTCCCTCGGTTCACCTTTCTTTTGCAGTGGTGAGCACCATGAGTCTTTGAAGAGGTGAACATAGAGCTCAAATACCACCATTTTCTGCCAGAATGAACACAGGCAAATTGCTTTACCCTTTCAGCTAGTAACCCTGAGTAGATTTGGGAGCTGTATTGAGAAATAGCAATTTTCTATGAAACTGACTGGCCAACCCTGAGCTCTTAGTTCACAGAATCTACCAGACTAGTGTGGTAGGTCATACCTAGTATCTGCATAAGCTCTTGGACATATGATCATATCTAATGTTTCCACGTTGCCTTCTAGAAATAAGCTATGAATGTTCTCATGAATGCAGAGCCAGGGAGTTCCAAACACATACGGGAACAGACTAATTATGACGATACTTGTGAGCATGAGTGTGCCGGGAATCAAACTGTGTGATACTAAGCAGACTAACTACCAGGGGCTGCCGGTGAAATCATAGCCTAGAAGAATGAGCCAGGGCTAAGCCAGACCAGCAGAGGCAGACTTCTGAGTTGGCACACGGGGTAGAAGGCAGTGCTTTTTATGTCCAAATATAGATGTCGACTCACTCAGTCTGGGCTCCCATCTGAGGGGCAAAATGATATCATTGAAGGAGGCAGAATGACATCACTCTGCAAATGTTTCTTGTCTGTCTGGTTTGGGGGAATTAGACATTTTCAGTTCCTCTTTCTTGGGTTTCCTGTTGGTTTCCCTGCACACCGCTCTCCTTGAGAAGAGGCTACAACAGAGACTCCCGCTTCTCTTCGAATTCCCGGCATGTTGCAAACATTTTTCCATGGCTGACATGGGAACTGGTTCCCACCCTGTTTGCTCTCCTGGAACTGATCTCACAGGAGCCACTAAGAGTGTTCCAGTTGCTCAACTCGGGAGGGTTCTGGTTTGTCTCTCTGGAACTATGTGCAGTTGCTTGGGCTATGGACCAACTCCCCTCCCCATCTGCGCTTGTCTCAAAAGTGCTAGAATCCTGCAGATCACTTCTTCAGGGCCTTTTATTCGGCTTTATCTAGAGGGACCGTTCAGTGTTCTCTGTGGCTACAATTCAACCTCCTGCTCCACCCATAAGCCCAGAGGGCAGCGGATCTCAGTTTCCCCACACTGTGCCCATTGGACGTTGCCCCTTCAGTGTGTGAACACTTGGTCCCCAGCTGACCAATGGCAATGTTTAGGTTGTGGAACTTAGCTAGAGAAAGCGGGTCACCGTGGGCAGGGCAAGCCTTGCCGGCCAGCCTATCACCTAGCCTCACACTCTGCTCATCCTGTTTGTCCTGAGATGCGAGGTGCCAATGAGTCTCGGTTGCGCACGCCGGCCAACAGTGACCCTTTTTCCTCCCTCCCTCCTCTCCAACGGACTTTCCTCTCAAACTGTAAGACACAGTAAACCCTACCTTCCTTAACTCGCTTTCGTCCAGCGTTCTGCTTCAGCGCAGCAATGAGAACAGTGACTAACAGGCTAGCACTCAAACCAGCCTATTCAGGTCTCTGCCCGCACCAAGAGCTGTCCACACCGCTCCAGCGTACTGGAGGACTGTTCCTGCTGCTTCGTGGCTTGGTCTTTGGAAGTGCTTTGTACTCATCTCTCACCAAGGGGCATTGCTGCCCCCTTTCCCGTGCCTCTTCATCGCTTAGCTCTCTGCCTTCTACAAAAATCTTATAAATCGTGCATGATCCAACTGTAGAATCTCCCCTGCCTTGGTTTTCTTAGCACCTCACTGCTGGCTGCCTGGACTGCCTGGGCGGACCTGTAGCTTTCTCGTTGTTACCACACTTTCATCTCCTATTTGACTAGTGTAATGATTCCCATGTTTTATTACGCTCAGCTTTGCACCTGTTGTTCCCTTACATATTGACCCCGGAGAGCAGTGACTTCACCGTCTTTGTCCTTTCCCTTCCTGGTTGCCCAACCCATGGCCTTGCAGGTCATGGTGTCCTCAATGAGCGTTTTTCATATTGAGCCAAGCTTATTTTTCAAAGACCAGATGTATAATCAGTTGCTTTGCTACCTAAAGTGTGTGCATGTGTGCGTGCGTGCGTGTGTGCGTGTGTGTGTGTGCGTGTGTGTGTGTGTGTTTGAGGATGGGGTACTTACTGTCTCTTGGGCCACATTTATTTGTGTGTCAGAGCTCCCTTCCATTGTATACGTCATTAACCGAAGGCAGGGGGTGGTCCCTGCTTTCTTATCCCCAGTTGCCTCCCAAGACAGGTAGCTCCACGCATGCTCATCCAGAAGTCAGTGTCTAACTACGGACAAATGGCTCACTTGGTTGAGTCAGTTCTTCTAAAACACAGGGGTGTCATTTAGTAAATTTCTTCTCTCAGATTAAACAGAGCCTGGAAATATGTTATAATGGATGCCTATAAGCTTTAATTTTGTTCAGTAAAATAAATGGTTACTAGAGAATATGCCTGGTTCAGCTCAAACCTGATGGAGCAGGTCTGGGTATGGCATCTGGATGAGCACAGCTCCTGGTCTGTCACCTGCCTGGGAGGTCACCTTCAACAGTAGCCTCTGTCGGGAATGTCCAGCTGGGAGCTCCCGTTGGAGATGTCAGAGAGACCAGCTCCTGGTCTGTCACCTGCCTGGGAGGTCGCCTTCGACAGTAGCCTCTGTCGGGATTGTCCAGCTGGGAGCTCGCGTTGGAGACGTCAGAGAGACCAGTTCCTGGTCTGTCACCTACCTGGAAGGTCGCCTTCGGCAGTAGCCTCTGTCAGGACTGTCCAACAGAGAGCTCCCGTTGGGGACATCAGAAAGACCAGCTCCTGGCCTGTCACCTGCCTGGAAGGTCGCCTTTGTCAGGACTGTCCAGCAGAGAGCTTGCGTTGGGGGCATCAGAAAGACCAGCTCCTGCTTTTCACCACATAGTGTTCTGCATCTTGCGTTCCTGAAGCCCGTCTTTACAGTGCAGGGGCTACACCTAGGTCTCACTCACACCACTAAGCCACACCCTTTTGTTTTATTTTTTGGTTTTTTTTGTTGTTGTTGGTGGTGGTGGTGGTGTTTTTGTTTGCTTATTCTTCTGTGACAGGATCTTACATTGTAGCCCAGGCTAGCATGGAACTCACTGTGTATCCCAGGCTAGCCTTAACATCGTGGCAACTCTTTTGCCTCAGCCTCCAACATGCTAGGATTTCAGCTATTTGTTCCTAAAGCAGAAAATGCGACTCAAGGGATGTCAAGATTAGCTTCTGAGGGAGCCAGGGGCAAGGCTCAGTGAACAATGCTCTTGGCATGCAGGCATCGGGACTTGAGTTCAGATCCCCAGAGCCCATGTAAAGCGGAATGTAGCCGTGGGCACTGTAATTCTAGCCTCTACGGTGAGATGGGAGACAGAGAAGAGACTCTGGAGGCCAGCAGGCCAGCTAGCCTGGCATGGACAGGCACCAGGAGGCTCGACTGCCAGGAAGGTGCACGGTGAGAGCTGACACCCTCCTCTGACCTCCGCATGCATGTGTGGTGCACACACATTTAAACTCTCTCTCTCTCTCTCTCTCTCTCTCTCACACACACACATACACACACACACACACAAACAGATAAGTACATAATTTTTTTTAAAAAAACCAAATTCAAAGAGCCCCAATCAAGTCTAAAATACCAAATACAAAAGAAAGAAAAAAGAGAAAGTTCACTTTTTTTAAGATTTAGTTTTATTTTTTAGCTGGGCAGTGTGGCACACACCTTTAATCCCAGCACTCGAGAGGCAGAGGCAGGCGGATCTTTGTGAGTCTGAGGCCAGCCTGGTCTAACAGGAGTGAGTTCCACAACAGGCTGCAAAGCTACAGGAAAACCCTGTCCAAAAAAAAAATTAGTTTTATTTTCGTGTGTGTGTGTGTGTGCACGCGCGTGCGCGCATAAGGCACACATATGCAGGTGCTGGGACCAAAGGAAGGAAGGTGTCAGATCCCTTAGAGCTGAAACCACAGGTGCTTGGGAGCCTCCATCCAGCCTTGGGTGCTGGAAACCAAATTTGACTTATATACAGGCAAAACATCCATACACATAAAACAAAAATAAATATCTTAAAAAAATAAAAATTAATAAAGCCTTGTCTCTGCTGAGGGGTCCTGTAAGCAGGGGTGGCAGCTTACTGTGTGCCAGCCTGCACTTGTTTCTGTCTCCCCGCTCTCGGGCTTGGAGAGAGTAAAGCTGGGCACACTCACAAGTCTGTGTGTGTTGGAGTGTTGTCAGCCTCCCAGCTCACTGGCACAAGGCCGCGTGGAACTGGGCTCCTTACACTAACTTGGCAGAAGTAGAGTCTGTGCTGACTGTTTCAGCAGCAATGGGAGCCAGGTCCCCAAACCGGAACAGTTACTTAATGACAGCCTCAATGAAGTCCCCACAGGACCTCCGCAGACAGTGAGAAAGGGCCTTTGTTCTTCTTCAGAACAACTAATCCCTCTGGGTACAGATGCCCATCATGTGACCCAGTGGCCTTTTGAAGCAAGCACCTGTCTTCCTGCAGGCGGGGTTCTCATAGCAGCCGTGGGCGGGGCTCTCGCAGTAGCTGTGGGCGGAGCTCTCACAGCAGCAGAGGGCGGGGCTCTAACAGCAGCAGGGGCGGGGCTCACAGCAGCAGTGGACAGGACTCCTAGATATAGCTGCCTATTTTGAGGACAGGCGGCTATTGAATTCTAGATTCACTAACTTTGATAGAGAACAACCCGTATTGTCTTGAATTCTTAGGATTAATTACATAGCCGACTTCAGGCAAACATCTAAAAGAATGTACCACTGTCAGCTTGGGATCTTTTCTCACTAAATGAATAATTGATTGTATTTATTATATGGAATAATGATGAAAGGAAAACATTACTCTCTATAGAATAATTATATTTTGGAAAACTACATTTTAAACTCACAGCTGATCCAAGTAGAGGATTTTCCCAGTTTCTCACATGGGATTTTCTATTTTGAATCTGAAAAAATAAAAATAAAAGAATTGACTTTATTTCTTATCTATGTAGTCAGTCTGGGCTGCTTCCCCAGAGCCCGTCAAATTATCCGCCCAAGACATCTCATGTGCCCAAGAACACAAGAACTGCTTCTCAGATGGCCCAGAAACGTTCCAGAACAGGGATCCAGATGCCTGCCTGGTTCTGCCTCCTCACCTGAGAAACACTGAACCAGGAACACCCGCAGCCGGCTTGTGATGTCATAGTACAGAGAGGTTGAAACGACTTCCTCAGTCTAAAGTGATTGGATAGTGGACAACAGGTAGCGAGCACTGTGGACTCGCTAAAATGACATTCATCCAAGTCTAATCCTGACTCACACATCCATGAGCAGAGACATCTCCATCAACCCCCCAGAAGTCAGTATTAGTCATTTTTCTGCCTTTGAGATCATATGTCATGAGCATGTCTGACATTAAAAACAAGCCAAGTGTGCAGCAATTAGTATGGCTGTTAAAATATCAAGATAACATTTAATCTTAGGAACAAAACATACATTTATTTTTAACAGGCATTTAAGTGAAAAAATCAGGTCATGCAAAAATTGTATTATGAGCTTGCTGAGATGATATGTATTATATACGAAGGTAAAAGGGCTGTGAACAGACACCAAAATTGTTTGCAACACCTATTTTGGAATGGCGAAATAATAGATGGTTTCTGCTGTCTATTACATTATCTCTAAGAAAAATTACTATAAAGTAAAATTTAATATTATTAATAAAAATCATGCTTAAATAGTTACAGCTTATTTTTCTCTCCTATCTAAAGCTTTAAAGAGCTAGGCAGTTTTCTCTCAAGAGTTCAAAAAAGGATGCTGCAATAAGAGAAAGGGCAAAAATCTGAGGGTTAAGGAATCTCCTCTCGTGTTCTTCCCATGCCTCTTTGTTGTTTTTTATTTCTTGTTCTCTATTCTAATTGTTCTGTCTTGTCTATAGTTTCTTAGCTCTAATTCTCTGTCTCAATTCTAACTCCAATTCTCTGCTACATTCTTTTTGTTCTTCACTTTTCTATCTCTGCTCATTCATGCCCCAGCTTCTGCTCCAGCTTCTGTTAACTCTCCTTGTTCTTATCCAGTTATAGAGACCCACAAAATCTTGCAGGCATAGAGAGTAACCAGGCAACCCACGTATACAGACACGGGAAGTTTACAACCCTTGGTCCATTAGCATTTTTGCCAAATGCTGCAAACTCTAAGGACCATCTAGATCTGAAGTTTACACTATTTATGCTAAGCAGTTGAAACAAGGAGCGGACCAAAGTTTCTAAACTGTCAAATCCGGCACTTGACACCAGAGGTTTCTCTTCCTCTGGGCTGTGGGCAGATGGTTAATTATCTTATCTGAGAGTAAACTGGGGTGAAGGTAAGAAGTTAGGAATCTTTTAGTGCAAGGTTAGTTTTAGATCTGCTCTTCTTATCTACGAGTGAGGTCAAACCAAGGAATGCTTATTTTTTTCTATCTATGTGGGCAGCTAAGAATCAACAGCTTTGGGCATGTAGTAATTCCATGTCCTTGGATATCTGGGAATGTCATAAATGCAATACTTTTACCTGGACACTTAACGCTGACCAAATGCCTGCCAATAAAGATTAATTGCAGGAAGTCAGATCTTTATGCTTACACTGAAGGAAGGAACAAAGACCTGGTATAGAAAAAAAGGTTTCTTGACTGTGTGGCGGCTTTCACACATAGCTGGGGAATGTCATTAGGAAACCCCAAATGCAGAGGGAAAACTGCCCAGTAAATGATCAAATAGTGCTGAACTGTGGGAGATAAATCCCAAATCTGTAACAGAAGGGGAAATAGCAGTTTACAGCAAGAAACAGCCACTTCATTCACAAGGCAACAATTCCAACATGCCTTGCATTTGGTTTAATCCTCCATACAGAGTCCCTGACGCTGATGGATCAACTCTGTAAAGTGAGGCTGATTAATTATTGAATAATCCTATGGCTTGTAGCACACTCATCATAGGAATCTCTAAGGAAAAAATTTCTTCTCAAAGACTTGCTTTTATGTGGATAAGTATTTGCCTGTGTGTCTGTGCACTATGTGTGTGCAGTGCCCTTGGAGGCCAGAAGGGGCATCAGAGAGCAGGAACTGGAGTCATAGATGGTTCTAAGCCACTGTGTGGGCTGAGAACCAAACCTGGGTCCTCTGCAAGAGCAGCCAGTACTCTTAACTGCTGAGCCAGCTCTCCAGCCCTTTCTTCTCAGTTTTATGTGACGTTTGAAGAACTGGTTTAATGTTGGTTTCTTTTATCTAACTGGATTATTTGTTCTCCTTGTCACTGTGGCAATGTTCCTGGCAGGAGGAATTCAAGGGGGGGAAAGGCTTATTTTGGGTTGTGGTAGTCCGGGTGCAGGCAATGGTGGCCCAGACAGCAAGGAGGACCCACCCACCTGGCAGCAGGGGCTGATCAGGAAGAGGGCAGAAACCAAAAAGCCTTCACCAAAGCAACCCACTTCTGCTAGCCAGGTCCCAGTCCAAGGCTTCACAACCTCTCAGAATAATGCCACCAATTAGGGACCAGGGTTTCAAATACATAAGCCTACTGGGAACATTTCATAAACCGTATCAATACCAGACTTACGGAATCCTTTTTACATGTACATGTTTTGTGTGTGTGACTGATAGAGGTGGGGCATAGCACACGTATGACAGTCAGTGCTCACCTCCCCCACGGCTCCCAGAGACTGAACTCAGGGCATCAGACTTGGTGCTGTCTCCTCCACCCATGCAGCCTCCTGGATGCCACCCCCGTTTGCTTTCTGAAGCAGGGTCTTGTTCTGTGTGTCAGCTCAGTCTCCCTGGGCTGGGACTCCAGCGAGTCCTCCGCACCTAGCACCTAATTCAACCACGCTTTAAAAGCAGCCGCACTGAATCTGAGATTGGAAGTGGACATTTGGCAATAATAACTTTTGATTACGGCTTTTTTTTTTCAATTGTTAAGAACTGGAGTGTTATTTTGCCATGTTTGGTTGTTATGTCTTAGAAGCCCATTCTTTTCTAATGGGAGACAGAAAGGGAGCGGATGTGGAAGGTAGAGGAGGTAGGGACAAACCGGAGGAGTAGAGGGACAGGAAACTATAATCAAGATAGATTGTATGAGAAAAGAATCTATCTTTAATAAAAGAGGGAGCTAGAAAGGAGGCTGTGTGGCTGACATCTCTCCGTGTCTGTCCCTAGGGAGGCTTTGCTGTGCTGGTCCCCTGGCTTCCTCCCTCCTGTGTGCCTTTTCACTCACACCCAGCTCTGGGATTCTTCTAATCTCATCTGTGGCTGGTGTGAAATCTTTGGGAAATGCCAGGCACTGCCATTTCGCCTCCGTGTTTGCCACTATGGAGGTGGGCCTTTCCTTCTCTGACTGAGTGTTAGAAACCCAAAGTCCACAGATGAGACGCCCAGAGGGAAACAACGGATAACCAAACAGATGGAGCAAACAGATCTGCAGAAGCAAGAGGCCCACGGGTCTCCAGCAGAACTGGGAAGCCAGGCTCTGCTCTGTTGGACCCAGTGTTCACCCGCACTGTTAAACACTGTCTGGGCCCTGCATAAACCTCTGTGGCCAGCCTGTTAGCTAGCTCGTTTCTTTCATCCTAACGCAGATTTCCCCTCTGGACCTCAGAAGACTTTCTACCTCAATTCCTTGGATGTGTTCTCAGATTGAGGAAGAAAAGGCTTTTGGACAAGATAACCCGGTTTTCAGAGCAAGTTTGTTCCACCGCAGTGGAAATTTTACAGATTTTTTTCAAAGTTTTAAGACACTGGGAAGGGGGAATTTTAAAGAGAAATACTGAAGATAAGGCATAAAAGACGTCAAAGATTTAACTTAGAAAAATCTACAAGCCAAGACTCTATAAAGATTGCAGACTCACGGAGATTAAAAACAAGCAAGGTCATCTGCCATCTCTGCAAATTTCAATGTGGCTTTTTCTCTTGCTTCTTGTTTGCATGTTTTGTTTTGTTTTTGTTTTTTCATTTCCTGAGACGGGTTTTCCTGTGTAGCCCTGGCTGTCCTGGAAATCACTCTGTAGACCAGGCTAGCCTCGAACTCACAGAGATCCACCTGCCTCTGCCTCCTGACTGCTGGGATTAAAGGCGTGCGCCACCACTGCCTTTAACTCTGCTTACTATAAAGACATTTTATTAAGCAGCGAGAGTGGTTAAGAAAAGGTTGTACTCACAAGACAGTCCTTTTGTGCCATTTGAAATGGCGTGAGAGTTTACAGCTCAGATTGGTGTTTTATCATGGCAGCAGAAAGGACATCAACACATGTCCATGGTCGCACCTGCTAGCGTGGGAGCTTCCTGAGTCAGCTTGTCCTCCAGCTAACTCCCACCTTGGTGCCCCTGCACCCGATTACAGCACAGTGAGGCCAAGGCCTCTCATCAGCTTTGCTTGCACCTAAAGTGATTGGACTGGAAATCGCATCTGGATGGCGGCTGCAGGAGCATTATAAATGCATTACAAATGGGGAGTCGAGACTGCCAGGCTGTTAGATTCCAGAGAGTGGTGATTGCGGTTGCTGGGCTGGTCTTGTGGTGATGGCAGAAGCTGGGGCTCTGAGGGAGATGCTGGTTCCTGGGATAATGGTTCACAGGACTAATTGGGTCTGCACTTTCCCTGGGGATCTCTTCTTCCATCTTAGCTGTCCCTGAGAGCTCTGTGGCTCAGTCTGCAGATGGCAGATACATTCCGTTCCATTCCTGTTGTTTTGAACATGTGATTGTCATTCCATTGCTAGTGGTGTGTCAGGGGAGTTTCCACAAGGGCATGCTGGGATCCAAAGAAAGCACTGCACACCAGGTCCACATATGCGTTAGCAACACACCCCTAAAACAATGGTTCAGCTCATCCTCTAGGTAGCAAGGGGAAAGGAATAGTCCGAGACTGTCCACAGACGGAGGTCAGGGGAGACTGTCCACAGACGGAGGTCAGGGGAGGCTGTCCACAGACAGAGGTCAGGGGAGGCTGTCCACGGTCTAAGGTCAGGGGAGGCTGTCCACAGACAGAGGTCAGGGGAAGCTGTCCACAGACAGAGGTCAGGGGAGGCTGTCCACAGACAGAGGTCAAGGGGAGACTGTCCACAGACAGAGGTCAGGGGAGGCTGTCCACAGACGGAGGTCAGGGGAG
>NW_004949097.1:13152230-13154002 GCF_000317375.1 Microtus ochrogaster | reverse complement strand
GTCAG
The DNA here is from genome assembly GCF_000317375.1 of Microtus ochrogaster. Lineage (NCBI taxonomy): Eukaryota > Metazoa > Chordata > Mammalia > Rodentia > Cricetidae > Microtus > Microtus ochrogaster. Next base: position 13,153,997 of record NW_004949097.1, on the reverse strand, counting down.
GGGAGGCTGTCCACAGACGGAGTTCAGGGGAGGCTGTCCACAGACAGAGTTCAGGGGAGGCTGTCCACAGACGGAGGTCAGGGGAGACTGTCCACGGACAGGGGTCAGAAAAGGGTGTTCCTGAAGGCTGTGTTGGTTCCTTATTGCTGTCTGATATAAATACCTGATGAGAACAACTGGGGATGCTCCCCACCTCTGCTTACTCTAGGACCAGACTCGTGAGACGGCACCACCCACCTCTTCTCTCCTCGCTACAGCTCCTGTGTTCTCCTCACACACAGCACCCAGTGTTTCGTGCAACAACAACCTGAACGTCTCCATCATCGCCTTGATGTGGGAAGTCCTTCTGTATATGTGTTGCTTTTATTGGTTGATGAATAAAGCTATTTGGACCAATGGCTTAACAGAACAAAGCCAGTGGGAAATCTGAACAGAGATATGTAGAGAGAGTAGGCAGAGTCAAGGAGAAGTCATGTAGTTGCCAAAGGAGAAAGACACCAGGACCTTACCAGTAAGCCACAGCCTGGTGGCAATACACAGATTAATAGAAATGGATTAATTTAAGATGTGAGAGCTAGCTAGAAATATGTCTGAACCATCAGCCAAACAGTGTTGTAATTAATATAGTTTCTGTGTGATTCTTTGGGACTGAATGGCTGTAGGACCAGGCAGGATAGAAACTTCTGTCTACTGCTCTTGGTCACACCCAATGCATCTGGAGACGCATGGTGCAGTCCCTCTGGAGAAAACGGCGGGGGTGGGGGTCAAGTCACCCTGGTTTTCATACAGGACATAAAGAGAAAAAACTGAGGGACCCAACAGTGCATGTGTCGCCCAAGTGCTTGACAATTCTGACTCAGAGTGGAAAGCTGAACCTAAGAAGAGGCTCAACCCCACAGTGCACATTCTCCCCAGGACAGTATGGCCAGGTTACGATGCTCCTCCTGAAAGACAAATAACAGTTGGGAAAATAATGAAATCGATAAGGGAGAATTCCTTATAGGGCCTGGTATCTGAGTAGACAGTGGATAGAGTTCAAGAGAGGAAACTCAGAAAGGAAACGAAGCCTGGGTCTGCCCCTGCTTGTAGCTTGAGTGCGTGGTCTTATGTCTTTGAATGGCAAGATCCCCCTGTATTGTTTACTGTTTTGTGTTTTTGAGACAGGGTTCCCTGTATCTCAGGCCAGCACCAAATGTGCTGTGTAGCTGAGGATGGCTTTGAACTTCTGACTTCCTGGCTCTGGACAGTTGGGATTACAAGTGTGTGCCAACATGCCTGGCCTGTGGTGCTGTGTTTCAAGCCCAGGGATTTGTGTATGCGAGACAAGACTACCAGAGCTACATCTTTAGAACCTCATTACTTTCCAGACCTGTTACTCTAATCACTGACTGCAGTAGTAATTTGTTATCTTTAATTTCTGTATTACCATCCTGCCGTTCATTCACAAGTTACTGATCCAGGGAACCTATGATAGACAGGGATTGTTAGTGGAGATAGAAACGCTGCTATGAGTTCTTATACATAACTCACACAACACTTCTAGGATTGTACTCAAAAGCAGAACTGATGGGCCATGGAATATATGTATATTTGGCTTAAATAGATACTGGCCCAAAGATTGTCAATGTAGTTGTATATGTTGTATTCCTATGAGCACAGTCTGAGGGTTTCTTTTGTATACACTGTATTCCTATGAGCACAGTCTGAGGGTTTCCTTTGTATACATTGTATTCCTATGAGCACAGTCTGAGGGTTTCCTTTGTATAC
>NW_004949097.1:13148929-13150625 GCF_000317375.1 Microtus ochrogaster | reverse complement strand
ACAGCGGTGCCCAGCTGTCTTCAGGAGCTGCAGCACCTATGGTAACTCTTACTGGGTCAGGACAGCGGTGCCCAGCTGTCTTCAGGAGCTGCAGCGCCTACAGTAACTCTTACTGGATTTGGTTTTGGTTTGCATTGTTTCATTTTCTTTTGCTTTGAGACAGACTTGTTATTTCAATAACAATGTCTTCACCTTGTGCTAAGACCATCAACATGACCGTTTACCTATAGACTTCCTTACACTTTTAGCTCTGGCAGAAGAAAGCTGTGATTTGGGGAGAATCTTCCAGTTGGGCAAGGTGGCACAGCTGTCATCCCAGCTTCATAGGAGCCCGGGGACAGGGGAGTCACAAGCTCAAGGCTTGTCTGGACTACAGAATGAGTTCAAGCTCAGATGACTGTGCAGTGAGTCCCTGTCATAATGAATCTATGGTCCAGAGGCAGAGTGCTCGGCCAGCACCCACGAAACCTTGTCCCCAGACCACAAGGAGAAATCTGTCGCTTTAGCCCATCTCGGGTCCAGATGACAAACAGACACCCTGTGGGGGTCTGGCTGATCCGGATGGGGAAGGCGACTCTCCTCTGGAAGGTTTGACACGGACTATGTGGGGCATTCACATCCTCAGAACTATCCTTCTCAAGTTCCGAGATTCAAAACACCAGTGGCAACAGGCTTAAGCTGCAAGAGAGAAGAGTGGAAAGGAAAAACCTGGGGGACGATCTCGGCAGTAGAATTCACTCAGCAGGTCCCCAGGTTCCAGCCCCAGCATCCAAAACTCCAAATGGAGAAGCAATCAGTGCTATTTAAAAACAATAAGCTGTATCTTATGGAAATATAGATACTTTATTTTCTACACACACACACACACACACACATAGATAACTTTTGAGAAAGATTTCGTCAGGGCTGGGTTGTGGTACCCTTTTCTGCTTTGGGTCAGTCATAACATATTCTTTTGTATGCTAAGAAAAATCTGAATAACTATTTTAGGGAGAAATTATAATTTTTAGGATAAATAAATATATATATATTTGAGACATGCCTTATTTATATAATTTATATATATAAATATATATATAATATATTTATAGCCCTGGATGGACTGAAGTTTGCTATGTAGCCCAGGCTGGCCTCAGATGTGCAGCCATCCTCCTACCTCTGCCTCCTGAGTGCTGGGATTAAAGGCGTGTGCCACCATGTTTGGCCAGGAAGAAGATTTTAATGCCGTTTCAGGCAGTCATCTGTATCCTTCTTTGAGACCCTTTTTTGAGCAGGGTTTCACTCTGTATCTCAGCCTGTTCTGGATTTCACTGTGTAGCACATCCTGCTTCTGCCTACCCAATGCTGGGACCACAGGACCCAGTGCTGGATGACGGGACCCAGTACTGGACGACAGGACCCAATGCTAGGACAAGGGGACCCAGTGCTGGGACACAAGCATGCTCCACCACGCCGAGTTTAAAACAACACGTCCATACACTGTAATTGTTAGTATTACCAGCTGTGTACCAGAAACATCCCCAGGTATAAGGACTGTCACATTCATAGACAGAACTCGTGTCTTCTAAAACTCTAATTTCTCTCTTGACAGCTAAAATTTTATCATTAGCCAGGCGGTGGTGGCGCACGCCTTTAATCCCAGCACTTGGGAGGCAGAGGCAGGCGGATCTCTGTGAGTTCGAGACCAGCCTGGTCT
>NW_004949097.1:13146918-13148330 GCF_000317375.1 Microtus ochrogaster | reverse complement strand
ATTTTATATACATAATATATGTATGTATATATATATATAATATCACACACATATTACAAAAGAAAAGAGTACAATGACAAGTTTGGTTTTGGTGTTTACCACTAAGACTTGATTAATTTCACCAACCACTGCTTTAAAAAAAATAGCTAACGTTGGAAACTGAAGAGAAGACTTAGCTGCTAAGAGCATTTTTTGCTTTCGCAGGTGCAGGTTCAATTCCCAATACCTACACGATGGTTCTAGGGGCTCTGGTGCCCTCTCCTGGCTTCCATGGGTCCTGCATGCACATGGTGCACAGATGCGCACGCAGGCAAAACACTCATAAACACAAAATATGAATAAAATTAAAGGTTTTTTTTTTTAGTTAGGGTTTTTCCATGTAGCCCCTGCTATCCAGGAGCTTGCTGTGTAGACCAGGCTGGCTTTAGAGTCATAGAGAACTGTCTGCCCCTGCCATCAGTGAAATAAAATAGAGAAGTGAGTGAGGAAGACATCCTGATGTCAGCCTTTGGTCTCCACATGTGCACACACTGGTGAGCACACCTGCAAACACACACACACATACACACACACTGGTGAGAACACCTGCACACACAAACACACATACACACACACTGGTGAGCACACCTGCACACACACACACATACACACACACACATTGGTGAGCACACCTGCACACACACAGGTGAGCTCACCTGCACACACACACACTGGTGAGCACACCTGCACACACACACAGGTGAGCACACCTGCACACACATGCACACACACACACACACATTCATTTGGAGCCTCTCACTTGCCCCTGCCTGCTTTAGAAAGCCCCATTCCTATCCTCTCTCTCCAACCTCACCTTCCCAGAGAGCCCCAGTTCCAGATCCTTGGCGACTATAGCGGCTTCCTCCCCTGATGCTGACAGCCACCAAGTCCCCCCTAAAGCGCTCACTTTTGACCATGCTTGGGCAGAGAGTCGACTTGTGGTGGACACATCACCCCTCACCCACAACCTATAAAATCTCCCCATGCAGTTCAGGAGTGCCTGGCTCTGGCCTCAGTCTCTGGGACCAGTGCACTCGCCCAAGAGTTGCTCTGCTCAATAAGCCGGCCACTATGTACTTTTTCAGTTTGATTGGTATGGCTTACTGCACAGGCAGAGAAACTTATTATTGGGGGGAGCAGAAACCTATTAATATACACCACACACACTCGCACACATATACAGCATATGCACACACACACATCACACACACCTGCACACATATGCACCAAACACACATCTGCACATATATGCACCACACACACACCTGCACACATATGCACCACACACACACCTGCACACATATACACCACACACTCGCATACATATACACCATATACACACACACACTCATACACCACACACACACCTGCAC
>NW_004949097.1:13139019-13146818 GCF_000317375.1 Microtus ochrogaster | reverse complement strand
CACACATATACACCACACAACACACCTGCACACATATACACCACACACACACACCTGCACACATATACACCACACAACACACCTGCACACATATATACCACACACACACCTGCACACATATGCACCACACACACACCTGCACACATATGCACCACACACACACCTGCACACATATATACCACACACACACACCTGCACACATATATACCACACACACACACCTGCACACATATGCACCACACACACTTGCACACATATGCACCACACACACCTGCACACATATGCACCACACACACACCTGCACACATATATACCACACAGACACTATTATAACTGAAATGTAAGTAGCAAATTTAAATTTGCTAGATTACATCATCAGAGATGTTATACTTTAAACAAAAGGGTTCAAAGCTGACTTTGGAAGATTTAAAAGATGAGATGAATGGGTATAGAGCTGTCTTAGGTAGTCGTGTAGATTTTTATTGATGGCATGCATCATTTTTGGCAACAACATAACAAAAAATAAAAATATTTCCAAACATCTGTTGCCAACAAGCTTCAGGGAGCCATCCTGGCCAAGGGGTGGAGATCCCACACCGGGTTCCTTCCTCTTGGCGTGGCAGAGGAACCTTAAGTGTGAGGTTTCTGTGAACATTGTCTGCGCACACAGGTAACTTCTCGTGTCAAGTGCTCCAAGTGACATTGCATTTGATCCTAGTGCTTACTCTTTCTGTGTCAGGCCTAGAATTCTTTACCATGAATAACTTTGGTTTTTGTGTTTAAAGCAGAATATTTGTCATTGTCCGTGAGTTTCTGCCTGCGGGGTGATACTAGTTCAAACAGGCTCACAACACTAATTTTCAGTGGACCGCAGGGAAATCAGCTGATACTGTGGCCATGCTAACTAACCGGGCTCTCTCAGTGTCGGGGAAACTCTGCTCCAGTCAGAGCCAGCGTAGGGCCCAAACTCAAGATTGGATTGTCCTCTTGTGATCTTCTGCGATGTTTGCCCTTGACATGGAGTTTTCAGTGCACTTGGTAGATGGATAAATAGGTAAGTAGATTAGATGGATGGATGGATAGATAGATGGATGGATAGATAGAGATAGATAATAGATAGATGGATGAGTGGATGGATAGATCAGACAGACAGATTTCTGTTACTGGAGCCCAAGCCCGGGGTATTATATGTTTTAAGCGATTACAAAGTGGCCTATATATCCTGTTCACATTTTGAATGTTCTTACATTTATTTCACGGAATGTAAAATTCACACTTCAGAAGGATACAATGAAGTTTTTCTTGGTTCAGTCACAGATTCGTGTGGCCCCCATCACTGTTTAACCAGTGCACTTTCCCTGGTCCCTATACTCACAGGCTTTATAAACAGGACATGTGCGTGTTGTGTGTATATATAATATATACACGAATGAACATACTATACACAGTACCTACATGTATGCATATATGTGTGTGTATGTATTATGTAAACAGGTGTTCAGCATGCAGGGTTTTTATTCTTTCCTTAGTGACTTACGGCGTTTCATGTGAGATGCCAAGTTCAAATGTCTGTGTAGACTGTGCTTTCTGTCCGTGCTGTCTTGCATCGATCTATTGATCTAACCCTGCGTAGCTGGGAAGGAAGTGCTGGGGCTGAATATGAGACCTTGGCTGTGGTTGGCAATCTCTACCACTGAGCTGCATCGCAGGCTCCTGTCCTAATGATTGACACAAGCTCCACTGCTCTGTGGTCCTTCCCATGCGGATCGGGTACCACTGGCCCTGGCCCTTCAGATGTCCTGCACATTTTGTAAACAGCTTGTTCAGTTACACAGAGATTCCTGTTGGAAATTTAACTAAAATTGTGTTAAATTTGGACTTGTTGAAGAAAATTGGTGAACAATGTTGCAACATTGATCTTATTTAGGTTTAGAATCTTTTAGTGATTTGCCATGCTTTGTTTACCTTGCTCTTTTGTTCCCACTGCATTGGTTCCTGATGGGGGCGGGGGTTGTTTTGAGACAGGGTTTCCTTTGTGTAGCTTTGGTATTCCTTGAATTCTTATTGTTAATGTGGCCGAAGATTTTCTCCCTACCAGTTGTTGCTATTCGGTTACATTTATGTGTGTCAAATGTCCCCACATGTACTCATGGACTCTTCTTTATCTTCTCTACATAAATATTTTATATTTATTTAATGTTTTGCTTGTTTGCTGAGATTAAAATCTTGCTATATAGCCCTGATTGCCCAAAATTCTCTATGCGACTGAAGCTGGCCTCACATTTGAAATCCTCCTGCCTCAGCGTCCCAAGCACACTTCACATCCTTCCCCTTCCATCAGCCTTAAACAAGCTTTCCTTCGCTTTCAAAAACATTACAGTTTTAACTTAGTTGTGTCTTCAAGATCTTGATGACAGCCACAGGCACAGAGAAACGGACCTGGTTATTAACTTACCTGGATCTCAGGTTTACAGGAAACATGTCTGACTGACCTTACAATACGATGTGTGCCATAGGTTTACATGTACATTTTATATTTTAATTTTTAAATATCTACTTATTTATATAATTTATGCATATAGGTGTTTTGTCTGTATGTATATCTGCATACCAAAAGAAGGCACAGTTCTCATTGACTACAGTTACAGATGGTTGTGAGCCACCTTGTGGATGCTGGGAATTGAACTCAGGTCCTCTGGAAGAGCAGACAGTGTTCTCAACCACTGAGCCATCTCTTCAGCCCTATACTTTATAATTTGAAATACTTTCTTTTTCTCCCTTATTAAAACTTTTTTTTTTATGTCGCTGGGCAATGACTGTGCATGTCTTTAATCCCAGCACTGAGGGAGGCAGAGGCAGGTGGATCTCTGGGAGCTTGAGGCTACCCTGGTCTACAGAGTGAGTTCAGGACAGTAAGAGATACACAGAGGAAACCCTGTCTCAAAAAAAACAAAAACAATGTGGGTCTCTGTCTCCTTTCATCGCTTTATGAAGGTTAATATTCAGGAGGATGCCTATATGTTTGTCTTTGGATTCACCTTCTAATTTAGCTTCTCTAGGATCGTGCATTATAAGCTCACTGTCCTTTATTTATGGCTAGAAACCAAATATGAGTGAGTACATCCCATGTTCTTCTTTTTGGGTCTGGCTTACCTCACTCAGGATAGTGTTTTCTATTTCCATCCATTTGTACGCAAACTTCAAGAATTCCTTGTTTTTTATTGCTGAGTAATACTCTAATATGTATATATTCCATACTCTCTTCATCCATTCTTCCATTGAAGGGCATCTAGGTTGTTTCCAAGTTCTGGCTATTACAAACAATGCTGCTATGAACATAGTTGAGCATATACTTTTGTTGTATGATAGGGCCTCTCTTGGGTATATTCCCAAGAGCGGTATTGCTGGGTCCAGGGGTAGGTTGATCCCGAATTTCCTGAGGAACCGCCACACTGCTTTCCAAAGTGGTCCAAATCAGGAGCAGAAGGAGGGGGAGCACGAGCAAGGAACTCAGGACCGCGAGGGGTACACCCACACACTGAGACAATGGGGATGATCTTTCGGGAATTCACCAAGACCAGCTAGCCTGGGTCTGAAAAAGCATGGGATAAAACCGGACTTACATAGCAGACAATGAGGACTACTGAGAACTCAAGAACAATGGCAATGGGTTTTTGATCCTACTGCACATACTGGCTTTGGGGGAGCCTAGGCAGTTTGGATGCTCAACTTAGTAAACCTGGATGGAGGTGGGCGGTCCTTGGACTTCCCACAGGTCAGGGAACCCTGATTGCTCTTCAAGCAGATGAGGGAGAGGGACTTGATCGGGGGAGGGCGAGGGAAATGGGAGGCGGTGGCGGGAAGGAGGCAGAAATCCTTAATAAATAAATAAATTTTAAAAAAAGTAAGTTAAAAAAAAGTTTGTCCTGCACCAAGATGGATTATTGTGATTCTCATTTTAAACTATTAGTGTGTTAAGTTATATCACCATAAGTAACTGGGTCAAATATTCCAATAATTTCAAAATACATTATTACTTTTCAAAATGATCGCTGAATTTTAGTGTAAAAAAGCGAATATTTAAATTGGTAAACGTGCCTGGCAGTGGTGGCACACACCTTTAATCCCAGCACTCGGGAGGCAGAGGCAGGCGGATCTCTGTGAGTTCGAGGCCAGCCTGGCCTACAAGAGCTAGTTCCAGGGCAGGCACCAAAAGCTACAGAAAAAACCCTGTCTCAAAAAACAAAACAACCCTCCCCCAAAAAAACAAAACAAAAAAAATTTGGTAAAAGTATGAAGTTATTTATTTTTAAAGGTAAAACTGCCATACATTTATTCCTGAGATTAAACATAGATTCAAAAGTGATTCATTCAATTCTCTAATTGCCAGTGAATTTCATTTGCTAATATTTTCATGTTTATTAATGAAATAGGTTTTAACTTTTATTTTTGGATTACTACTATCAAATCTATGGTTTTTCATGTATTTTGTGCAAAACTGGAATTCAAAGGCTAAAATTTTATCAATATAAATTTAATTATTTATTTATTTTGAAACAGAGCCTCAGTATGTAGCACTGACTGGCCTGGAACTCACTATGTAGACCAGGATGGTCTGGTCACAGAGATCTGCCTGCCTCTGCCTCCCAAGTGATGGATTAAAAGTGTGTGCCACCATTCGCAGCTAGATTTATTTTATATTTAATTATATGTGTAAGTGTGTATGCGTGTGCACCTGTGAGCATGTGTAATACAGGTCCCCAAAGAGTGCAGAGAAGGGTGTTGATCTCCTGGGGCTGGAGTTACAGGCAGCTTTGAGCTGTCAGGTGTGGGCGCTGGGAACTGAACTCAGGTACTCTGTAAGAGCAAGACATTCTCTTAATTACTGAGCCATCCCTCTAGCCCCAAAGACCAATTTTAAATGAATGGTAAAACCTACCAAAACTCTAGCTTGGTGTTTTATTTTTGCAGGGACGTTTTAATTACTATTTAAATTTCTTTAAAGCCTTGTTGCGGCTTCTACCTCTGCTTAAAACATTTTTTATGTATTGATATATACATATTTACCATATTGTAGTGTACATTTCTACCTCTGATTAAGATACTTATATATTGTTCATGTATTGATATATACTTACCATATTGCAATGTATACTTGTACATTGTTTACATTTGGAGCTCATATTGTCCTCATTTATTGCACAGTTGTTAATTCTCTTAGTCTTTAAGTTGGATAGATATTAAGAATTGTAGATCAATAGTCATCTATGTTTGTCATGTTTATAGTTAGACTAATCAGGTTCTTTAGATACATAGAGATTATATTCTGTATAAATAATCTTCAACCTCTTCAAAGAGCTATAGAAAATGACATTTAATTTAATATTAGAGTTCTGTGGTAGCGAGACACAATCGCTCCTGGCAACACTGATCTATTCCTGAGACATTGTTGAGCACCAAAGACACTCAACCTGGAGCTTGTCTTCTTGGCAAAACTGGCCTCTGGGCAAGGAACTGCCCACACCTCAACTACTGACAAAATACATAGTATCCAAAATGGATAATCAAAACTGTCAAATCTTGCAAAGACAAGGTAAGATGGTTTTAAAAAATTTCTTGCCTTTTAAAAATAATCTGTCAGTTATTCTAGGCCTTAGCCAAAGTTGGTTGCTTCAACACTGCAAATGTGACCTTGGGTGATTGCCCAGGTAGCTAGTTGTCTTTCTGATTTGTTGCATGTTTTGGAAGTTGTTTGATTGTACTTCCTAATTACTCAGGTAACATTATTTCCCTTCTCAGATCTTAGATAGGGTTGAAGACTATATAAATGTAGTTACTTTCCTCTCATGACTTGGCCAAGTTATTTATTATACAAGACTTAAGCTAGTTAGAATAGGATTTTTTTCTTATTGTATATAATTTCGTAGTAGGTTTAGAACTCTCTTACTTAAATAAAAGGGGGAGGTGCTGTGGGAGCTGCTTCCACTCCTTCAGCCAATAGCCACTGAGATACCAGCACACTTGGGTGTGGTCTCATCTGCTTTAAAAAGCAGCGGTATCCGTGTGCTCGCTCTCTTGCTTCAGGCTCCGCTTCCGGCTCCGCTTCCGGCTCCGCTTCCGGCTCTGCTTCCGGCTCCTAGACTCTTTTCCTGATCGCGCAGAAGGCCATTGTCTGGGATGGTGATCTGCAAATTTTTTCTTTTTAAATAAATAACCGTTCTATTAATCATAATTCCAAACTGGTGTGGGATTGTTTATGACTTACGCCTTCAAAGCCTAAGGAGGCATTAATAATGCATTTATCTCCTTGTATTACTTGCTAAACTGTTTTTCTAGGAATGTCCTTTCTGTCAAGATTTTCAGATTTGTTGGCATATACCTTTAACTTCAAATATCCTTAGTGTTTTTAAGATCAATGCTGGGTTTTGGCTTTTTGTTTAATATCATTAATGTATGGCACCTCTTTTCCCATGACCAAACTGGCTTGCTGGTTCTGCGCCTTTACACGCTAACATTGAGGCGTGCTATCTCCACCATATGGCTGTTTCCAGTCTCTGTTGCTCTCTGTATTTGGTAGTAATAGGAGCGGCGGGGCTGCGTCCCCAGCACCCCGCTGCCCACAAGGCTAGCTTTACCCGAAATAATTACACGGACACTGTTATTCATTTAATCACTGCTTGGCCATTTCTATCTAGCCTCTTCTAGGCTAACTCTCACACCTGGACTAGCCCATCTCTAATAATCTGCTGTAGCCCACAAGGTGGCTTACCAGGGAGATTCTAGCCTACGTCCATCCTGGGTCAGAGCTTCATCACGTGTGCCTCAGAGAGCAGAGCTCTCGCCTCTGCCCGCAAGAGTGGAGCATCGTGTCTCTCTGAGACATCTGCCCCCGAGAGGAGAGCTGTCGAGTCTCTGAGCTCACTTCCTCTTCCTCCCAGCGTTCTGCTCCGTTCACTCCTCCCACCTACATTCTAACCTATCAGGGCAAGCAGCTTCTTTATTTAATCAACCAATGACCTTCCTCTATCAGTATTTCCTTCTCTTTCTCTAACTTAGTGGGAAACTCTGCTCAGGTTTAAACTTCTTTCCTAATGAGGGCATGCAGGTGAATCTTAGATCTCTCACATAAATATTGTCACTTAGCTGGACACAAGTTTATTTTATTAAGTTCTGTACCACGAATAATAAAAATCCAGAGACAGATATTGGATCCAAGCTGAAGTCCAGAAAAACAAAGTGGCCAGTCACCAGCTCTTACCTCTACCTCAGTCCAATATGGCGATCCTGCCTCCAGGAATCCTCAGACAGAGACTGTGTGTGATATCTGTCTCCTCCCACCTTATATTCCTCTCTAGTGCTCGGATTAAAGGCGTGTACCACTACCGCCTGGCCTCTATGGCTAACTAGTGTGGCTGCTGGGATTAAAGGTTGTGCCATCACTCCCTGGCCGGTATGGCTGACTAGTGTGGCTGCTTTGCACTTTACTCTTCAGGCAAGCTTTATTTATTGAAACACAACAATATCCCACTATAGTTCTGGATTTCATTGTTTCTATTATGCTCTCATTGACCTGAGGTCAATGATTCTTAGTGCTAACAGTTTTTAGAGTCAGAGAGCTGGCTTTAGCAACACCAACAGCCAGGCTTGGCCACCCAGCCCCAAAAGACCAATTAAAGAGGCAAATAACAGTGAAATGCAGAGAAAGGCACACTGGGAGGCAGTCCAGAGCTGGGCACACTGGGTGGCAGTCCAGAGCTGGGCACACTGGGAGGCAGTCCAGAGCTGGGCACACTGGGAGG
>NW_004949097.1:13137939-13138594 GCF_000317375.1 Microtus ochrogaster | reverse complement strand
GCTTCCCCTATATTCTCTGGAGGAATCCAGAGGATACTCTCTTCAAAGGCTTTTAAAGACAAAGACCATTGTGGGAACTGGAGATGGGCCCAGTAGTTGGAAGCACTGCTGTTGTTGTAAGGACCTGGGTTCAGTTCTACATCTGCAGTGAGGTTCAGAAGAGCCAGGGTATGTAGGGAGACCCTGCCTCAAAAGCCAAACCAAAACCAAACCAAAACAAAACAAACAAAAAAACTAGCATGAGAGATTAGTAACTTCAGCTGGTCCTGATAGTATAGACCTGTACACCTAGCTACTGAGGAGATGCAGAAAATGCCAAATTCGAGGCCTGTTTGGGCTCAGTGAGATCAGGGCAAGTTAGTGAGACATTATCTCAAAAAGTAAAAAGAGGACTGGGGATATAGGTCAGAGGTAGAGTCTTTGTCTAGGAAGCACATGGCTCTGGATTCAATTTTTAGTAACACACACACACACACACACACACACACATCAAAACACAAAAATCTCTAACTTCATGAAGTGTCCATGATGACATGCAAGGGCTTTTTCAGTATTACTAATATTTATTTATTTTAAATATTTGTTTATTTATTTATTTATTTATACAATATTCTGTCTGCGTGTACGCCTGCAGACCAGAAGAGGGCACCAGACC
>NW_004949097.1:13128014-13137839 GCF_000317375.1 Microtus ochrogaster | reverse complement strand
ATGGTTGTGAGCCACCATGTGGTTGCTGGGAATTGAACTCAGGACCTTTGGAAGAGCAGGCAATGCTCTTAACCGCTGAGCCATCTCTCCAGCCCCAGTATTACTAATATTTAATGTTAGTAAGGTTAGAGGTGGCCAATGAAAGAACGTCTATGAGGCAGAGGCTCATACTGTAAGATGCTACAGGTTTCAATTGTGGAAACACAAAGTATCCATTGAGCAGACAGCATTAGGGACCTGGCTCCATGCCAATGAGGAGGCGGCGGAGGCAGCAGCTTTCACAAGACTGATCCCAAACTTCCCCTTTAAGTGGTTTGGTGCCACGCATCAGTTCCTCACGTTTGCCAGTCTTTCACATGCCTGTCTACATCTTTAGGAGGCCATTTTTTTGTTTGTTTGGTTGGTTGGTTTTTGTCCCTTACTTCCCCTGGCTCCTGAACTTCGTGTGTGGCATTCCCTGATCAAATCACTCATTCCTGTAACGTCTGTAGGTCTTCTTTTCATAGCTATGTCCCTCTGAATCCACTTTACTGCTAATAGGAGAGAGAGGCTAGACCTTAGGGCCAGAAACCTGGATTTGGTCTGAGATCACTCAATGAACGGTCTTACTGTCCCCGCTGCTGCCGGGAACAACGGCCCATGGAAAAGTTCACTGCTCACATGCAGTCTCTTTTTTGGTAACTCGCTAAGCAGTACCTAGTCAGAAGGATGGTAATGAAAGCAGGATGCCAGAAAACTGTTATTATACCAAGAAGGGCATGCCAAGACTCAGGAAATAAATGTTAAGTTAATTTGTATGTCCAACTTTGCCCTATCTTCTCTGGAAGTATCCAGAGGATACTCTCTTTAAAGGCTTTTTAAAACAAAGACCATTATTGGGACTGGAGAGATGGCTCAGCACTGGGATGGCTGGCTGCTCATGCACAGAACCTGAGTTCAGTTTCCAGTACCTACATGATGGCTCCCAGCTATCTCTAACTCCTGTTCTTGATGCAATGCCCTCTTCCGGCCTCCAGGGGCACTGGGCACACACATGGTTTGTATACATATATGAAAACAAATATTTATAAAAATAAAATACCATTTTTAAAAGACCCTGATGGCTGTTATAGTAAAAGATGTTCACTATGAAACTGGTTTCTTAAATTCAACTGAGTAGTGGGGGAGACAGAGCAGTGGGAGACAAAGACTAAACACCCATAAACAGGACGCTATTCTCCTGTTTTCTCAGGTTTTCTCAGGTTTTCCAGGTTTTCTCAGATTTGATAGTAAATGACTCACATAGTGTTACAGCAGCAACAAAAAGTTCACAAATGTCTAGGTTTAACCAATAAATTATGGTAACTTTTGTAGCTAGGCCTGGTGCTCCTGAACTTTGACATACAGGAGAGCTTGATTATGAAGGAAATGATGGTTCAGAATGCTCTGCACATGTTTCTCAAGGGTTCTTCAGAAATTTAAGGCTTTGGACAAGAGAGAGAGAGAGAGATCCATGAGTTGGCTGAGCAACCCCAGTTGCAAATGCTGACACAAACATTAGCAACAACAAATTCAGGTAAAATGGAGAAAACACCACTGAGTTACTGATATACTAGAAGTATATTGACTAAAATACAACAATAAAGGTCTACATGTTAGTAAGATCTGAGAGAGGAACTGAGAGACGACTCAGAGGTTAAGAGAAAGAGCACTTGTTGCTCTTACAGGGGACCAGGCTTCGATTTCCAATACCCACATTATGGTGCAAATGCTTGCAATCCAGTTCCAGAGGATTGATACCCTCTTCTGACCCCTGAGGGCACCAAACACATATGGTGCACATGTATAATTCCAGATAAAATATATAAAATGAATAAACCTAATAAAATTAAAGAAAAAAACATCAGACGTACTTTCAGATAGAGAATAAGAAAGAATCCACAATTCAAGAAAACGTACCACCTCACGATGAAGAAATGGAAATTAAGACTACAGGATAAGTAAAAGTATTTGAACATAGCTGGGCAGTGGTGGCACACGCCTTTAATCCCAGCATTCAGGAGACAGAGGCAGGCGGATCTCTGGGAGTTCAAAGTCAGCCTGGTCTACAGAGGGAGTTCCAGGACAGGCTCCAAAGTTACCCAAAGAAACCCTGTCTCGAAAAACCAAAAAGGGAAAAAGAAAATTTGAACATGGTTCAAGATGGAAACGTCTTACAGCAGCACTGGAGCCCTGTGGACAGTGAAGACAGAGACAAACATCGCACAGCAGCACTGGAGCCCTAGGGACAGTGAAGACAGAGACAAGGGTCTCACAGCAGCACGGAGTCCTGTGGACAGTGAAGACAGAGACAAACATCGCACAGCAGCACTGAGCCCTAGGGACAGTGAAGACAGAGACAAGGGTCTCACAGCAGCACTGAGCCCTAGGGACAGTGAAGACAGAGACAAAGGCAGAGACAAACTAGGATCTGTGACTTTCTGGAGGAAGAAAGCTTTTCCGATAACTCACTACTTCCTGTCTGCTCTAGTTGTTTCTTAAAAGGACTTTCAGAAGCATTTCCTCAAAGACCCAAGTTTATATAGCGCCACCTTTAGGAGGCAGGACACCTCTCTAAACTGCAGTGCCCCGTACCTCTGCCTTTACAGTTACGTTGCTCTTTGGAAGGGCTGCAGTAACACAATGAAGGTCAGACCTGGGAGAGTATGGCCCAGTGACAGAGTACCTATCCAGCATACACAAGACGCACAAGGCCTGGATTCCGTCCCTCACTGCACACAGACCTCTTTAATCCCAGCCCGTGGGAAGGCAGAGGCAGAAGGATCCCTGTGAGTTGAAGTCAGTCTAGTCTACAGATCACAGATCGAGTTCTAGACAGCCAAGGCTACACAAAGAAACCCTTTCTCAAAAAAACAAAAAAAAAAAAAAAAAAAAAAAAAAAAAAAAAAAAAAAAAAAAAAAAAGAAAGAAAAAATAACATACACAAAACATCAAAGAGCTTTATTGTATGTTTGTGTCTGTTTAATTATATCGTGATCGTTAGTACAGTATCTACCTTGAAAATTCTAGTCAGGTAAAAATGACGTAACGATGTTTGAGGATGACTCCAGGCCAATAGTAACGTTGAGGCTTTTGACTTATCCCGTGGAGACAGAGACAGTGAGAACCAGTTGAGAAGGTCAGAGTCGCAGCATAGGTTGTAGCTGCGGCAGGGCCACGTCCTAGTCTGATGCGGCATTCAACAGTCTTTTCCCAGTCACGCGTCCGCGACGCTATGAGTCGGGCATAGACTGGCTGCGGGTGACACTCCGGGTCTTCAGCTGTGACTGCGCAATGTCAGCAAGTGCGCTCTGGATCTTTTCCAGAAGCATGTCTCCTCGGTAAACAACGTCCTCCAGACAGGTAGCAGCTTCGTGATTTTCTTCTTCCAGCTTATATAAGCTAGCAGCCTTTGTAAGACATGAATTTTATTATACTCAGAGATGGATGGACAGAAACTAAAGCACAAGTATTTATTTTAAAATCAGAATGGTTTTCCAATCATTGCCTTTTCTTTTAGTAACAGGTTTTCTAAATATCAACTTAATTTTTTCTCCATGAGTTATCAGAAGACTAATTTTCAATCAGAATATATAGGTGTGTAAATACATACATGCCCTGTTTTAACACGCTCGTAGGCGTTGTTTTGTTCTACATCCTGAATGCCTATCTCCTCTCTCTCCTCTGGTCACACAAGGTGAGGGGCACAGGAGACTTCTGCCTGAGGTGAAAGTGCTCAGTGTTGATACACACAGCATCCGATCTTTGTGAATTTTTTTTTCTTGGTTTTCCGAGACAGGGTTTCTCTGTGTATCTTTGGCTGTCCTAGAACTCACTCTGTAGAAGACCAGGCTGGTCTTGAACTCACAGAGACCAGTCTGCCTCTGCCTCCAGAGTACTGGGATTAAAGGCGTGTACCACCATATCTGGCATGACCTGATGATCTTTTAAGTCAAAATTAGACAACTATTCGGTGCCATATTCCAGAGGCTGTGCTAGCTCCCATTTATCAAGTGTTTGCCTACTGTGTGAGACCCTGGATCTAACCACAAAACAAAATAAACAAACAAAACCCAAAATACCTCCCACTTAAAATTTAATCTTAAATTGAATGTCATAACCTTCTTTAATTCAAAGTTCTCCACCACCGGTTGTTTTATAAAGAAAAGAGTTTTCACCTGTAAAGCAGCTGTTGACTCTTCACTGGGTAAGGAATCTATCAAAACGTCAATATCTTTTGCTGTTCGTGCAATCAGTGCTGCAAAAAGTTGGGCATACTCTGAAGAAAAAAATTAAGTTAAATTATCAAAATCTTACATTTCCATAAGCAGAAAATATAAATTAATAAAACTAGAAAAGCTCACCTAACTTTCCAATATAATAATTCGAATGGTAAAAGCATAATTTTAGAATACCAATACTACTCACACACTCAATATTAATTCATACTGGGAATTAGCCTAACAGATCATTTCCTTTACTAGGACAATATTTTTGTGCCTTGATCAAAGAAATCCACTAATGAGACACTTTTCTTACTAAGGTCACACAGGCAAATTCAGCTCAGTTCATACAAGTTTTCCCCCAAGGGAGCAACTTTTATTGGACGTGACCAGAATTATGAGGCATATGAATTGAGCAGATAAACTCATTCCTTGGCCATCTCTGAGACAGCTTTGTAGACAAGGCACTCGCCCCCAAGTCTAAGGACCTGAGTCTGATTCCCAGAACCCACAGGATGGATGAAGAGAACAGCTCCAGATCCTTTGACCTCTTGTATGCATGATGCGCCAGGCACACCCACAAATATACTACAGAGTTAAATGTAAAAAAAAGAATCATTTATGGCAAAACTTACAGTAATATACTCCAACCACAATCACGTTTTTACAAAGACACTATAACCTATAGAAGAAACGTCAGCCCGACTCAGAGCTCACCTTCCGTAGGATTGGCTGGCTGGTCTTTGTTGATGGCTGTCTGGATGTTACTGAAGGAGGCGGGAGGACCACACTGCTGTAACACGCCAATGGCATTACAGAACTGATCTGCAAGCTTGAAAAAAAGAAAAAGTCAAGGTTACAAAAGGTTGTCAGCTTTAAGGATGCTGAGACATGGCAACAATTTCTTCATAACAATGATCTCTAAGCAAACTCCTCACAAAAGGGGTATTTTTACATAAAATGAGCCAGTTATTACTAACAACGATAGAGTTTGTATACTACAATGCACAATTACCAGCAATCTACATCTATCTTGGATTAAATGGTTTAATCATACAAAGAAACTTAAGCTTGGTATCAGTCTAGGTGAAATTAAATTAAATTAAATGTCTCAATCTAGCCTAAAGAACTGACACAGGAGAACGTCGGAGACTGAGCCATAAGTGATTGTTTTCTTCTCTCCGAGTGTTTCTGGAGACTGAGCTCCCAAGAAAAGGCCGCTCACAGATAAAACCAGATATCTATCCCAGGAGATGTACAGATTGCAAAAGAGAAACAGACACTAAATGGTTAAGAAACAGATACTAAATAAAATGCTTTTGCAGAGAACCTGGGTTCAATTCCCAGAATCCACAGCTCACAACTGTAACTCTGACTCCAGGGGATTTATCCTCTTCTGGTCTGTAGGGCACCAGGCACCCATGGGTACAAAGGCGCATATGCAGCAAAAACACACATAAAAAACACACACACACACACACAAAACAAAGACTCTTTCAAATCATAACTCAATGCTAATTTTAGTTTACTTATGTGTATGAATGTTTTGTTTGTATATATGTATGTATGTATGTGCATATATTTACATAGAGGGGGGGTGTGTGTACCATAAGGTACGCACACAGAGTGCCCACAGAGGCTATCAGATCCTCTGGGACTGGAGGTTTAGATGGTCATGGTCGTGAACTACCATGTGGGTGCTGGGAGTCAAGAAACACAGACTTAACT
The DNA here is from genome assembly GCF_000317375.1 of Microtus ochrogaster. Lineage (NCBI taxonomy): Eukaryota > Metazoa > Chordata > Mammalia > Rodentia > Cricetidae > Microtus > Microtus ochrogaster. Next base: position 13,131,870 of record NW_004949097.1, on the reverse strand, counting down.
GCTGAGCCATTTTTCTAGCCCCATATGCTAATATTTAAAAGCCAACACCAAAATCAAACAAAACATAGGGGTTAGGTAAATATTATGCAAGCCCGAGGACCCGAATTTGGATTCCCGCACCAACATCAGAGACCCTCAGTCACACCGATCTATTGGTCTATTGGAAACATAAGGCTTTGGTTCAGTGAGAGGTTTGCTCAAAACATAAGGAGAAAGATACATAAGCATGCACAGTAAGTGCACCCGCACACATCCATGCATGCTTCAACCACACAAAGAAATACTGAGTTCAGTTGGCAGAGCATTTACACAGCACACATGAAGCCCTGGGTTTGATCCACAGCACTGCTTAGACTGTACAGGGCAGTAAACAGCTGTGATCCCAGAGGTAGGAGGATGAGAATCTCAAGGAGTCAGGAGTGTCTGAGGACAACCTGGGCTATAGGAGACCCTGTCTCAATAAAACAAACAAACAGAAAACAAAAAAACAAACAGAAGCCGAGTGGTTGGTGGCACACGCCTTTAATCCCAGCACTTGGGAGGCAGAGGCCAGTAGATTTCTAAATTCGAGAACAGCCTGGTCTACAAAGCAAATTACAGGATAGTAAGGACTACATAGAGAAACTCTGTCTACAAAAACAAAAAACCGCCGGGCGGTGGTGGCGCACGCCTTTAATCCCAGCACTCGGGAGGCAGAGGCAGGCGGATCTCTGTGAGTTCGAGACCAGCCTGGTCTACAGAGCTAGTTCCAGGACAGGCTCCAAAAGCTACAGAGAAACCCTGTCTCGAAAAAACAAAACAAAACAAAAAACCAAAAAAAAACCCCCAAAACTACAATTATGATTCTTTTTTATATAAGTATTGAGATATGCCAATACTTATTTCAAGCAAAAATAAGTACTTTTAGGTCTGGAGAGATGGCTCAGAGGTTAAGTGCACTGGAGGCTCTTCCAGAGGTCCAGCCTGAGTTCAATTCCCAGCAACCACATGATGGCTCATAACCATTTGTAATGCGATCTGGTGCCCTCTTCTGGAATGGAGGTGTGCATGCAGGAGAACATTGTATACATAATAAATACATCTTTTAAAAAAATACTTTTAAAAGTAAGTAGTTGTGCCAGATGGTGGTGGGTGGCACACATCTTTATACCAGCACTCAGGAGGCAGAGACAGAAGTATTTCTGAGTTCAAGGCCAGGCCTACAGAGTGAGTTCCAGGAAGGCTCCAAAGCCACACAGAACCTTGAAAACAAAACAAAATAAAAAAGCAGTAGAGGTGGGATTGACTAAATCTAACGAATTCTACTATTCTCCCAAGGTTAACAACAAAAAGTACTATACAAAGTGCATTATTTCGGGCTGGAGAGATGGCTCAGAGGTTAAGAGCACTGGCTCCTCTTTCAGAGGATCTGGGTTCAATTCCCAGCACCCACATGGCAGCTCACAACTGTCTGTAACCCCAGTCCCAGGGAATCTGACACCTTTCACACCAACGCACATGAAATAAAGTTAAATAAATTTTATATATATATATGTGTGTGTGTGTGTGTATATACACACAAAGTGGATGACGTCTTTCTGTGAACAGAGCATCTACCGAGTATAAAGAAACAGTGGAAGTGTTAGGGATCTAGCTCAGCTGGTAGACTGCCTGCTTGGCATACATGAAGCCTTGAACTGGATCCCCAGAAAACTGGGAGTGACAACAGCACATCCACGTAATTCTGGTACTCAGACGGGAAGGAGAACAGTCGTTCAAGGTCTCAACTACACAGGACATTCAGGCCAGTCCATACTATATGAAAAAAAATTTTACTGTAAGTTACCACAACTATAATTCTTCAAGACTCAAACTGTAATCTTGTTGCTCAATGTGTGTTTGTTGTTGGGGCATGGATGCACGCCTTTGCTCCTAGCACATGGGTGTCAGAGGCAGGCAGATCTCTGTGAGTTTAAGGCCAGTCTGGACTACGTGGAGTTCTAAGCCAGCCAGAGTTACATAAAATGACTCTTCCTCAAAAAAAAAAAAAAAAAAGAAAAGAAAAGTATTCAAGTAATTTGAATGTTTCCATTTACACCATCTGCAAACCAAACACATGTATACCCTCCTCCATCTTCTCACTAATCTTGATCCCTGAGCCTCAGTTACTAGTTCTAGTCAGGAAATAGCATTTCTATTGTTTTGCTATCATTATTTCAGTGACAAAAATTTGAGCTGTCATTGAGAAGCTAGCCTGGCTGACTTCATTTGTAAGTTGCAGCATTCCATTTTGCAGCACTGGTATAAGACTTGGAAAACCCAACGCAACGTATTCAGTACAGCGGTGTTCTGCCCTGCAAATGCTTTCGAGACCCACTGTTCAACTGTAGAAAAAGTAGTTACTGAAACCCAACCCCATGACAAGTACTGCATATACATATTACTCTGTAATATAAATATTACGGAGATGAACATGACAGAGCCGTACTCGGGCATTTCCAGATGGCAGAACAAGTATTAACACAGCTCTAGGCCCCCATCTACTTTAGCGCTTACGAGCTGAAAACAGTCTACTCCAACTCTCTAGGCAGCTCTGGCGTTTCATCATCTAAAGTCTCTGGAGTTTATGACATCTCTCTAAGGTTCTTGAGGAATAGCTCTCTCTAAACACATTGCCTACAGACACAGTAGGCATCCATGTTAGCCAAACTATCAGTGTTCCTAAGATGAGTCAAGACCACGTGTATCCTCACCATCCTAACTGCAGGACCTACACGAAGATGCAATTTTTTTTTTTTCTGAGATAAGCTCCTACACTGCGTTATTAAGATTTGTAAAATCTCAAAGGAGTACTCTTTTGGGAAAGGCCGGCAGACAGCCCAGGGAAATCTTTGCAAAGAAGAATTCAGCCTGTGAATTCATCAACATTTAGGGATAGCCCCTCAATTTAAAAAGTACTTCATTTGCAGAGCAGGCAGTTTTCCTGTAAGTAGATTCACAATCTCAAAGTCCTCTCAAAGTGATGTATTACCAAGAAGCCAAGTTATAACTTCCTATAAGGAAAACACTGACCAGGGACTAGGGTTGTTTTTTTCCAGTACGCAGACGCCCCACAGGCACAGAACAACACTGAGATTTTAACGACCAATGGAAAACCCTTGCACTCTTAATGGAATAAGTAGAAGTATCTTTTATTTTTTATTTATTGAGTCAGGGTCCCTCTCTCTACACAGCTCTGGCTGTCCTGGAACTGGCTTTGAGGCTGTCAGTCTCAAACTCAGATTTGCCTGCCTCTGCCTCCAGAGAGTGGGGATTAGAGGGATAGGAGGCAGTCAGAAGTATTGTTTATCTTGTGTGTAGTTACCACTTGTGCATAGTATGCAAGAATAACAGCCAGAAGGGACAAAGTTAGCAAAGCTCAGCTGGTCCGGACCCCTGGGACCTGAGCACACTCATTCCCCACTCCCTAGCCACGCATCTTGAGTCCCCTCCCCAGGACAGGCCACCTGATCCCCTCAGGACATACCTCCTGGTCTCCCCAGGACAGACCACCGGGTCCCCTCCCCAGGACAGGCCTCCATGTCCTTCCCAGGATAGACCACCGGGTCCCCTCCCCAGGACAGACCTCCAGGTCCCCTCCCCAGAACAGGCCTCCATGTCCTCCCCAGGACAGACCACCGGGTCCCCTCCCCAGGACAGGCCTCCATGTCCTCCCCAGGACAGACCACCGGGTCCCCGCCCCAAACAGGCCTCCATGTCCTCCCCAGGATAGACCACCGGGTCCCCTCCCCAGGACAGACCACCGGGTCCCCTCCCCAAAACAGGCCTCCATGTCCTCCCCAGGATAGACCACCGGGTCCCCTCCCCAGGACAGACC
>NW_004949097.1:13126927-13127914 GCF_000317375.1 Microtus ochrogaster | reverse complement strand
CCCCTCCCCAGGACAGACCACCGGGTCCCCTCCCCAAAACAGGCCTCCATGTCCTCCCCAGGATAGACCACCGGGTCCCCTCCCCAGGACAGACCTCCAGGTCCCCTCCCCAGAACAGGCCACCATGTCCTCCGCAGGACAGGCCGCCGGGTTCCCTCCCCAGGACAGGCCACCATGTCCCCGCAAGGACAGGCCGCCAGGTCCCCTCTGCAGGACAGGCCACCGCGGGCCGTCGCTCAGACCCCGCCAGCAGCCTCCCGAGGCCCGGCCGCTCGACGCATCTTCCCGGCGCCCTTCCTGCTCGCTCCGGCCCGGCCGCCGTCCTCCCGTCGGGGAAAGGGAGGCCGACTGGAGCCGGGAGCCCTCACCGAGTTCACGGCGTCCTGCAGCTGCGTGAGCCGATCCGCCATGTTGCCGAGGACGCACAGACGCCAAAGCACCCAGCTCGGCCGCGATTGGGCAATTTATGGAGGGTCTGGGCCAATCACAGGGCTCCCTTTCTGGGGGCGTGGCACGCTGTCGGGGAGGGGCGGGGCTTTCTGCTGACCCTGGTGTGGGCGGTGCCCGGGAGGGCGGATCCGCGTCCACGCTGCTCCGAGACCACCCCAGGGATGGCTGCTTCTTCGCACGTTGTCGTTCACGCTGCGCTGAGACCGCCCTAGAGATCGCTGCTTCTTTGGTCCTGTGTGTTTGCTCCGTTTGATGCGGTCCTGGCTGGCCTGGAAAGGGTTTTGTTTGTGTGCGATTTTGGTTTGTTTGGGGGTTTTGTTTTTTTCTTTTTGCATTATCTGGAATACTTGCTTTCCTCCACTTTTACTTTCCAGGAGGGTCACCAAACATATACACGGCAAGCCGTTCACCCAACGTTTACCAAGAAATCAAAATGGCTAAAAGAGGGGCTGGAGAGATGGCTCAGTGGTTAAGAGCATTGCCTGCTCTTCCAAAGGTCCTGAGTTCAATTCCCGGCAACCACATGGTGGCTCACAA
>NW_004949097.1:13126332-13126807 GCF_000317375.1 Microtus ochrogaster | reverse complement strand
TCGATTGGGGCGGGAGGGGCTAACCCAATTGGAGACTCGGTGCGTGCTTTAATTCTGAGTAGGGGTTCCTGGAGAAACTGACACACTAGAAACGGAAAGCATGGGAAGCTAAGCATTAAACTGCGTCATGCTGAGGACAGGTAAAGGGATAAATGCGGAGGAAACGCATTTGGAGATAAGACTTATGTAGTCAACACAGGTAACTAGTGTGTTCTGTGTGGCTGTGGGGAAAGAGAGGACTCTAGCCAGAACAGAGGCTCCAGGAAAACTAAGCCAGTCTGTCAGGTTCAATCTTAAGGAAGATGTATTGCTGTGATTGCTGTAATAAAAGCTGAACAGTCAATAGCTAGGCAGCAGGACTTCTGGGCAGAGAGAGATCTCTGGGAAGAAAAAAAAAAAGCCAGGATCGCCAGCCAGACGCAAAGAAAGGAGGATGGGCAGTACAGAGCCACGTAACAGAATATAAATTAAAATG
>NW_004949097.1:13123571-13126232 GCF_000317375.1 Microtus ochrogaster | reverse complement strand
TCGAGACCAGCCTGGTCTACAGAGCTAGTTCCAGGACAGGCTCGAAAACCACAGAGAAACCCTGTCTCGAAAAACCAAAAAAATAAAAAATAAAAAAAAATAAATTAAAATGCATGGGTTGCCTGGTGATATTTCATTTGTATTTTTTTCTTTTGGGGGGGGAATTTTGGTTTCATTTGTATTTTAATAAGGAAAGCTTTCCTGAAGATCAGGGAGTAAAACAGCCCCACTGGCCAACCTTACAAACCAGGTAGTGGTGATAAATCTCAGTAGCCATATTAGTTTGCCATAGAAACCGGGCAGTAGTGGTGCATGCCTTTAATCCCAGAACTAAAGAGGAATATAAAATGGGGGGAGGGGCAAAGACAGAACTCACACACAGTCTCATTCTGAGATTCCTGGAGGCAGGATCACCATTCAGAGTGAGGTAGAGGTAAGAGCCAGTGACTGGCTGTTTTGTTTTTCTGACCCCAATATCTGTCTCTGGGTTTTTATTAATCATGGTACGTGGTACACAGTGTGGCGACACATGCCTTTAATCCCAATTTAATCTAATAAAACAAAAAGTTAGCCAGGTGGTGGTGGCACACGCCTTTAATCCCAGCACTCGGGAGACAGAGGCAGGTGGGTCTCTATGAGTTTGAGGTCATCCTGGTCTATAAGTGAGTTCTAGGACAGGATCCAAAACCCTATCTCAGAAAAAATAAGACATGGGTTAATTTAAATTGTAAGAACTAGTTAGGAACAGGCCTAAGCTAAGGCCAAGCTCCTGTAATTAATTATAAGTGTCTGTGACGTTATTTGTGAAAGAAAACCGTCTACAGAGTGATAGCCGGAAGGTTATTGCTGGTAGTTTGGGGATATTCTGATGGGAAATGAGTCTAAATCTTCAAATGCCTGGTTCCTGGATTTCCCACAAACTCTTTATCATAGACCCCAGACTGACTATTCCTGGTATCTTCCTGGTGTTGGAGGTGGGTGGGTATATCCCGGGTTGGCACACTGCAGTTAACAAGGACAGTTAGCCAGAAGCAGAACTACACAAGCCAAAAAGCAAGGTTAGCACATTCAGAGACTTTCCCAGAACTATAGGCTTTGATGTCAGGTGGTGCTGTCTACATGGTACATGTCTACATGTTTATGACCAGACCCAGAGAGAGAACGCTTTAATCACATTAAACTACAGAGTCCTCAGGACCCAGTTACCTTCCAAAGGTCTCCCCTCTTAAATCCTATTAACATACAACTTTGGGGATTTAAAATTCCAACAATTGGAAGGGTATTTTGAAATCGTTGAGGAAATGATTTTTGAGTATCTCAGCTTCTGGGATTCGTCCCACCCGTCTCTGGGAAGTTCCACTTCTGTTTTGCAGCTCCCTTCATTGCCACCAACAGTCACTCTACCATTGTGGCCAAACTGGGAGCCTCCATTGGTATTGCACTTCCTCATATAAATGAAATTAATGATCCAGTGTGGTAGGCCTTGCCTTTAATCTCAGTTTGGATCTCTGAGTTTGGAACCTGCTTGGTCTACATACCAAGGTCCAGGCCAGCCAGAGCTACATGTGAGACCAGGTCTAATAAAACAAAAATTAGCCGGGCAGTGGTGGTGCACACCTTTAATCCCAGCACTTAGGAGGCAGACACAGGCGGATCTCTGTGAGTTTGGGGCCAGCCTGGTCTACAGAGAAAGTTCTAGGAGATCCAGGGCTGTTACACAGAGAAACCTTGTCTCGAAAAAATTTGGCATGGTAACACACATCATTAATCTCAAGGTAGAGACAGGCAGATCTCTGTGAGTTCAAGGCTTAACTATACAAATGTAAAAAAGTAAGAGCAGGCAGAAAAATAAAAACATTTTAAAATGATTTATTGTGTGTATGCATTATGTATGTGTGTGTGGTACGCATGTGTGCATATGCCACTGCATGTATCTGAAGGTCAAAGAACCTTATGGCATAGTTTTCTGTTTCAGGTGAGTCCCAGGGATTGAACTCAGGTTGTCAGGCTGGGCAGCAAACACTTTACACGCTGAGTTCCAGGGATTGAGCTCAGGTTGTCAGGCTGGACAGCAAACACTTTACACGCTGAGCCATCTTGCTAGCTTGGTTAATCATTTCTGAATGAAAAGTTAAAAGACCTGGTGATTGATTGGTAGACTGTAGCTTTCACTGTATTAAGTGGGATTAATCAATATATCATTTTATTAAGTGTGCTCAATAAAGAGTTCCTAGTTTTTCATTCCAATGGAAGAGAACTTGAGTGTCTGTGGTGGTACAGGGGCCACCTCAAGACCACCCATGTTGCAAGGGCCAAGATTCTTGGCCAAAGTTCAATCATGCCCATAAGTCTTCTCCTGCTAGGCCCATCCACTTCAGCCCCTACCCCCACCTCTCAACTCCCCACCCCCTTCAGCCCCACCCAACCACTGGCTTTCCCATACCTGTGCACTATCTGAAGAGTCCTGTTAAGGGTGTGGATCTGAGCCAGGCGGTAGGATACACGTCAATCCCAGCACTCAGGAGGCAGAGGCATGCAGCTGCCATGGTCTACAAGAGTTCCCGAGTTCCAAGCCGGGCGATGGTGGCGCACGCCTTTAATCCCAGCACTCGGGAGGCAGAGGCAGGCGGATCTCTGTGAGTTCGAGACCAGCCTGGTCTA
>NW_004949097.1:13122879-13123471 GCF_000317375.1 Microtus ochrogaster | reverse complement strand
TCCCGAGTTCCATACACAGACTCTGTCTCAAAAACAAACAAACAAAATATGTATACAAATATTTGAGTTTTGTCTGGAGGAAAAACTATTACAGCTTGGATTTTAGGAGTCTCCCACAAGTCCACACGCCACAATGTGTTACTACTGTAAGGTAATGAAAGACTATATTCCAAGAGGTGTCACCTTCGTAACTGGGGTGTCCCTTAAAGGGACAAGAGAGTCTGGGTCTCTTCTCCTCTCTCTCCTTTTGTGTCCTGGCCATAGAGTAAATTCCACCATTATAATCTGTTGCCACTTGGCCCAAACTACTAGACCAATCAATAACAGACAGAACCTCTAGAAGCATGAGTAATAGATATTTTGTTGACTAGCTGACTATCTCATAATCGTACTGAAGTGTCAACAAGCTAACACAGATCCACAGCCTTTTTGTTTGTTGTTTGTTTTTGTCTTGTAGACCAGGCTGGCCGCAAACTCACAAGGATCTGCCTGCCTCTGACTCCTGAGTGCTGGGATTAAGGTGTATCCCACTGCCCAATTAATGTTTGCCTACTTTTTTTTTTTTTTGGTTTGGTTTTTTTTTTTTTTTTTT
>NW_004949097.1:13121321-13122697 GCF_000317375.1 Microtus ochrogaster | reverse complement strand
GGCTGGTCTCGAACTCACAGAGATCCGCCTGCCTCTGCCTCCCGAGTGCTGGGATTAAAGGCGTGCGCCACCATCGCCCGGCTCTACGTTTTAAACTGAAGCCAGGCACTGTTTGAAGCCATTGAGATCTCTAAGGCTGGTCAGACAGCCTAGCCAAATGGGTGAGCCCCAAGCCCGTGAGAGACTCCATCTTACAAAATTAAAAACCAACATGGACTCCAGAGGAACAGCGCCCAAGATTTGCCTCTGACTCCATGCACACGTGCGCCTGCACATACATACGCATGCACTCATGCAGTTTTTAAAAGCATGCGTATGCAAGGACACAGGCCCAGAAACTGTTCCACCTCAGGGTGGCACTTCAAACGGTCAACACTCCTTCTACTAATCGTTGTAGCGAAGGGCTCCTGTTTCAAAACGTCTGATGTAACCTCCTAACTTTGTCTTTGATAACTTCCCCTGCCTCAGCCCTTTCATGTTCTCAGTTTACTATGGCCTGTGCACCCCTTTGCAGTGTCTGTTCCCATGGTAATGCTCTGTTCTTCCCAAAGAAATAGCAGTCTTCGGAGAATCTCCCCAGAGGTATAACAGTCTCTGGAGAGACTCTGGTGTTCGGTTAGGTTGACAAAGCTTTCTTATAAGCAAACCTTAAAAATTTAAACATATCTCTTAAAAATCATATTTTCTTATTCAGCAGACACAGATCCTAAATATAGCATTTTTTTTTGTTTTGTTTTGTCTTTTGTTTTTCGAGACAGGGTTTCTCTGTGGTTTTGGGGCCTGTCCTGGAACTAGCTCTCATAGACCAGGCTGGTCTCGAACTCACAGAGATCTGCCTGCCTCTGCCTCCCGAGTGCTGGGATTAAAGGCGTGTGCCACCACCGCCCGGTTTAAATATAGCATTTTGATACAGAAATGTGAGGGAAAATCATTAATTTCATTAATTCAACTCCTTGTTAATATTTTAAACGTTGACTACCTAAGATAGATATATCTGAAACCTGTCTTGCTATGAGCTTAACCATAAATGCATATTTTAAAGGGAAGAAAACGCTATGTGTCCCCTGCTTCATAAATTAGTTGCCTTTTCTAAATATTGCAAATAGGTCAGTTACTTCCTGAAACGTTGCTAAGGGCCACACAGGATTATGCGGTTGTAGCAGGTTGTAGGGTCAATGCCTAGTGCCAAGCGCTGTCTTTTGCTCAGAACAGCACTTTGAACATTACTTGACACTGATGTAAAATTTTATTTTCATATTTTGTTTATTTACGTACTCATTTTGTGTGTGTGTGTGATGTGGGAATGATTTCTTATTAATAAAGAAACTGCCTAGGCCCATTTCATAGGCCAACCCTTAGGTAGGCGGAGAAAACAG
>NW_004949097.1:13114985-13118497 GCF_000317375.1 Microtus ochrogaster | reverse complement strand
GGCCACACAGAATAATAGAAATGGGTTAGATCAATATGTAAGAGCTAGCCAATAAGAGGCTGGAACTAATGGGTCAGGCAGTGATTAAAAGAATACAGTTTCTGTGTAATTATTTCGGGACATAAGCTAAGCTAGCCATGTGGGCGGCCGGGTGCGGCGGAAAGCAGCCCCGCCGCTCTTATTTCAACATGTGTGGGGGGGGGTTTGCACACCTACCACAGTAGAAGTCAGGGAGCAACGTGATTTCTCCTTCCACCAAGATCCATACCAATGAAAACAAACATTTACAAACAATCATTTTGGGAATTTGGGCATAGTTTTCTCCAAACCACTTCCTGTTGTTTGTTGCGTGAAGTATTTTTAGGGTTCATGGAGACCTTTTAGGGGGTCTTGTTCTATCAAACCACATTAGCTTGAAAGGAATCCACAGGGTCTCATCTGTGGAAACAAAAGCAGAACCTCTTTTCTAAAGTAACATATCCTTAGACTCAAATTTTGATGTCAAGCTACCTTTTATGTTGGTTTAGCTTAGCAGCCCTCAGAAACAAATGTCTCTCTGCAGTCAAAAAAATTCAAAGAAAACACAATAATATACATAATCCAGACCCCTTGTGTATAGTCCATTTTTATATGGCTTATTTTTCTTTACTCCTTTAATCTATGACTGTCTGAACTCTTTTATTTTTTTTTAAGATTTATTTATTGTGTATACAGTATTCTGCTTGCAAGCATGCCTTCAAGCCAGAAGAGGGCACCGGATCTCATTATAGATGGCTGTGAGCCACCATGTGGTTGCTGGGAATTGTACTCAGGACCTTTAGAAGAGCAGACAGTGCTCTTAACCGCTGAGCCATCTCTCCAGCCCCTGTCTGTACTCTTTTATATTACTTTTACTGTCTCTTTAAAGACTTTGCTTTATTTTTAAAACTATTTCTTTTTTTAGTTGTCTATACTCTTTTTCTTCTTTCTTCCAAGCCTACATACATTTTTTAAACACACTGTGTCATTTAGAGGTCTTTCATGTCTGAATCTGTCCTACTGTGTATCTGAAATTGGGCACCATTTCATAAACAGAGACTGCTTGTTCGTTTCCTGACCGCCCAGAGCTGAATAATCACCCAGAAACTATATTAATGACAACACTGTTTGGCCAATGACTCAGGCACTGTTTCTAACTAACTCTTACATCTTAAATTAACCCATTTATATTAACCTATGTTTTCACAGCAAGGCTGTGGCCTACTGGTAGGGTTCCAGCAGGCATCTTTTGGTACCTACATGGCATCTCTCTGACTCTGCCTACTCTTTCTATATATCTCTTCCAGCCTGGCTATATTCTGCCCTGCCACAGGCCAAAGCAACTTAATTCATTAACCAATAAAAGCAACACATATACAGAAGGACATCCCTTATCATCAGTACTCAGGACTAACTCAGCAAATGCTTCAAAAATAGTTTTGAGGGCAGCTGTAACAGCTCAGGCCATTGCTGTAGAAGGTAGCAGTTTTCCGATGTCTCAGTCACACACACACACACAAACAAAACAAATTTAAAATAACAACAACCCCCCAAGCTCTGGAAAGGGCTGTTAAACACAAACAGGGGTCAGGCCTCAACTAAAAGCTATTTTGCAGCAGGATTAACTGCTGGACATTGAAGACAGCCTAGGCTATGTAGTGAATTCTAGGCTATCCTGGGCTATCAGTGAAAGACCCAAAACCCTATCTCACAATACCAAAAGAAATGGAACATAAAACAATAAGTTCATTACATAAAGGATCACAAAGTGTGTAACTGATGCTTGAAAGTCACAGACACATACTTAATGCGTGTGGTGTGGTGACTTGAGATGCATGTTTTCTGTTATTCTGTTTTTCTTCCCTGAAAGTGATGGAAACCTTCTTGCTATCTTTCATAGCATACCCAGAGGCCCAAGAATATTAGGTCAGATGTTCAGATGTTTACATTATGATTCATAACAGTAGCAAAATGACAGTTATGAAGTAGCACCAAAAGTAATTTTATATTGGGGCCACCACAACATGAGGAACTGTATTATAGGGTCGCAGCGTCAGGAAGGTGGAGAACCACAGCTCTAGGGGGTGTTGCATAGGAAGGAATCCATTAGTGTCTATTACGTTATCTTGCTTATTGATTTTATCATTATGATGATTTTGAAGCAGAGTCTCACTAAATAGCCCAGCTTGTGTTTTCTGACTCTTAGCAAGCATGCGGCCTTAGCTTTCTAAATGCTGGAAATACAGGTACCAGCCATTCGGCCTTCTTCACTTAAAAAGTTAATTGAATTATTTTAGAAAAGGTTTAGGCTTACAGGGGGAAAACAAAAATTCTCACAGACAGTCATAGATTAAAGGAGTAAAGAAAAACAAGCCATATAAAGATGGACTATACATAGGGGGCATTTTTTTTTTTTTGCTTTGTTTTTTGAGACACTGTTTTTCTGTGTAGTCCTGGCTGTTCTGAACTCACTCTGTAGACCAGGCTGGCCTCGAACTCAGGAGATCCGCCTGCCTCTGCCTCCTAGTGCTGGGATTAAAGGCGCGCACCACCATTGCCGGCTTTGACATTGGTATCTTCTATTGAAACACAAGTCTCAAAAACAACAACAACAACAAAAAAGATACTGATTATATTATTAACCCAAGTCTGTGGGTTGCTTTTTTCCTAATCTCCTTTGTTTTGTTTATGTTTGGTTGGTTTTTCAAGACAGGTTTTCTCTGTGTAACAGCCCTGTCTGTCTTGAAACATCACTCTGTAGACCAGGCTGACTTTGAACTCACAGAGATCCACCTGCCTCTGTCTTCTGAGTGCTGGGAGTGCCACCACCGCCCGACTTTCAATGCCTTTTTTTTTTTTCTCGAGACAGGGTTTCTCTGTGGCTTTGGAGCCTATCCTGGTATCTCTCGTAGACCAGGCTGGTCTCGAACTCACAGAGATCCACCTGCCTCTGCCTCCCAAGTGCTGGGATTAAAGGCGTGCGCCACCACCACCCGGCTCTCCAATGCCCTTTTTAAGATACTGAACAACCTGTCTGTGGCTAGGTGCACCCTGCCATGATTCTATTCCATTTTATAACTGCACACTGGGGAGGTTGAGACAGGAGAACTGTTGTCAGTTTCAGGCCAAAGTGGGCTACATAGCAAGACCCTATCTTAATAAAATAAAGTTCATTGGTAATGGTACAAGTTTATCTCCCTTGGAAGGAAGAGGCAAGAGGTCAGAAGTTCAAGGCCATTCTCTAGAGGCTCAGCGGTTGGAGGCCAACCCGAGCAACAGGAGAACTGGTCTCAGAATAAAGGAAACCTGGCTGTGGTGGCACGCACCTTTAAGGAAGCAGAGGCAGGGGGATCACTGAGTTCGAGAACAGCCTGGTCTACAGAGCAAGTTCCAGGACAGCCAGGGGTACACAGAGAAACCCTGTCTCAAATAAACTGAAAAAAGAAGGGAAAAAAAGCCGGGAGATGGTGGCGCACTCCTTTAATCCCAGCACT
>NW_004949097.1:13109319-13114591 GCF_000317375.1 Microtus ochrogaster | reverse complement strand
GCAGCGATGTGGCCGCTGCGGCTGCTCGTCCTGGGGGTGCTGGCGGCGGGCACCGCTGAGGCCCAGGCGAACTCCAGCGACGGTGAGCTTCCCGAACTGCATCTGCTCCCCCGGCAAGGCCGCAGGCCGCCCGGGTCCGTGCAGCCCTCCCCGGGACTGCACGCGCGCCTCCGGCCGGCCGCGGGTTCGGAACCTGGTTCATGCTGTCAGTGCCTCATTTGGGCAGGGAGCCGGGGAGAGATAAGTAGCCCCCCTCTCAGACTTTTTCCCGGTCGGGAGCAGCCATGTTTGTAGTTTTAAGTAGGCACATTGGAATGGCCCTTTAAGCTGACGGCTGTTAGCTCAGCACCCTGGAAGCTGCGGCAGAAGGATGAGGGGTTCGAGGCTAGCCTGGGGAGTGAGAGTCAGGCCCAAACAAAAGCTAAAACCACTCCTAACGCCTCTGCTACGGGACAGCTAAGTCTGTCGAGGAACCAAGGCATTCCAAGTAGCAGTGGCTTTGACAGTCCAACATCTAGATGCTTTCCTAACTGGTCAAATTTTGCAGTTGGGGAGGAAAAAACGAGCCAGCGATGGGGCTGGAAATCCTAGGTCATGTGCGCTGAGTGAAAAGGGTTTAGGCGACAACTGGGGTGGGGTGAGGTGGAGGGGGCGTTAATGGGAAATGTGAAAAGCGCTAATTGTGCCAGGCTGTGATCACGTGCTTTTCCTGGAGACGTTAAGTACATTCCTTGTTTTGAGCTTGAGACAAGCCACAAAGATAACAGTCTTCTGGGTGTTGGGATCGGGTTCTTTTCACCCCATAGATGCTTATCTCTGAAAATCCTTGGTTAGACCACGTTTTAGGAACTTTTTGTTCAGCAAAGGCCAACGTTGAAAAGTACAAATATATGTGTGTTGAATACACACACACACACACACACACACACACACACACACACACACGTCCTATTTTCTTGAAAAAACTCTGGCTTACAGTGAGGGGAAGCGCTCTCCTCTGGCCGTCTGTTAGATCCTTTCATTGCCTGAGCCTCTAACCCTCAAAGCCCAGAGATAACGATTTCCTCTCTAGAGGCTCTAGACTTTCGCTATGCGAATGAACAGCTGGTGGCAACCCCGATGTGGCACCCTGAAAAACCATGGTGCTTATGCTATGGGTACCTTGCACATGGGGACTGGGAATGTGGCTCAGTTGGTAGAGTCCTGATTTCTCTCCCCAGCCCGCAGGGACCGGGGTGTGTGTGTGTGTGTGTGTGTGTGTGTGTGTGTGTGTGTGTCCGCATGCCTAGAACCCCAGCATTCAGAAGGTGGACCTAGAGGATCAAGAGTTCAAAGTCAGATTCAGCAATATAAAGAATATGAGACCAGCCTGGGCTACATGAGGCTCTATCACAAAAAACCAAACCAAACAAAAAACAAAAACCTTTTCCAGCATGAGGCCTTCTGTGTAATCTTTCTATGAATCCTAGTCTTTGAAACAGCCCTCTGAAGAAGGTGAGTGTTTAGGGGTTGAGTTATGGGCTAAGTCTGGAGGGCTGGGAGCCAGACTTTTTTTTTTTTTAATTTCTAGTTTGGAGTTTTAGTACTTAATATCTAGAATTTTTTACACAAAAGTTGAGAAAGAAAAGTGGTAAGCTGAGAATTAGTAATTTTTTTTACCCTCCTCTCACCTGATTACAGCACGATACCACTGCTGTGTGCTGTTCTTTCTGCTGTGTTAGTATTGTTTTGTACAGGAGAGGGATGGGACCCAGGGATTCAGCAGCTGATAAGTGCTTAATTTCCCCACGCCTTGCATGACCCTCTGGTGCAGCAGCTGGGTTGTTAATAGACAAGTGGCAGGAACTGGACAACCTTTGTAATTTAGAGAGATCTGCCAGACTCTGAAGGATGAGGGGACCGAGGAGCCGGGAGGTGGCTTGGTGCTTAGTGAGGGCTGGGAGAGAGATGGAGGTCCTGGGATGGCTGAAGAAGCGGCTTCCTCGGACAGGCTGGGTGGGGGGCTTGTCTCTGTGTCTAAGTGGCCACCCTTCTTTTGGAGTCCCATTCCCTGCTTGCCTGGGTGCCTTCATTTTGGCTTTAGATTCTTGTGCAGTTGCTCACCTGGAAACGTGCCCTTGAAGAGTTGATTTGGGCACACACTTTGTGCTTTGAAAAGTGCTTTGAGTAGGGCCATGGGCCGCCCTGCGTATAGATGCATGTGGCGACTTCCAGAGATATTTGAAAGGCTGTGTGTTCATCGTCGTGTGTCCTGTGAGTTTATACATTTACTTTGTGGAACTGAGGATTGGACCCTGGGCCTTGCACATAGCAGACAAGCACGCCACCACTCGACTACATCCCCAGTTCTTGCCTTTTAATATTTTTGTGTGTGTGTGTGTGTGTGTGTGTGTGTGTGTGTGTTAATGACTTCATCTGACAGTAAAATCAAGTAATCAGTAGCTGAACCGTAATTCTGAGCACTTCAGAGGCTGCGGCAGGGGGATTGCCTCCAGTTCAAGGCCAGTGTGGGCTACACAAGAAGACAACAAAACCCAACAACCCACAAATGGTTAAAATTGGTGAGGGACAATTGAACGCCAGCCTGCTCGTGTTTATTCAGCATTGGGTGGAAGCAGTAGGAAGCTAGGCTTTGTCGGTTGAAGTTGGCTGCTGCGTGCCCAGTGGCCAAGGAAGGAAGCCCAAGGTACCTCTTAATACCACAGCAAAAGAAGGAGTTGGTGGTTTTAAGATAGGGATCTGGTTGTGAGAGAGGAAAAGGTTGGGAGTGGAGAGTGGAGGGAAAAGTGACTGTGTTTAAGGATGGGAAGCTCATGTGGGAACAAAGCAGAGGCCCAGAGCGCAGTGTGAGCAGGCTCCCCTTGACTGGCTGCCCCTCAGTAAAAGCCCTTTGATGAGCAGTCTGTCTTCTTTCAACCCCTAGTCATAAGATGTAATTATTCCCGTCAAATGTGTCTGGTGCCTCCTTCTCCGGGGGGCTTGGAGGTGAAGTTGGGCTCCTATTAACCTCTGCAGGATGTATTTGAGGTATGTCTTCTCTTGCCAAATCTCTTTTGTGAGAAGAAATTCACTGGAGTTTCCGGCCGGGTCTGGTGTCTCAGGCTTTGACATGACCCAGCTGGCTGTTTGGGAAGTTGAGTCAGAAGGATTGAATTTCAAGGCCCCTTTGGGCGATAGAGTAAGTTCAAGGGCGCCATGGGCAACTTAGGCCCTACCTTGAAATACAAATATTATAGAGGAGCTACAGCTGTTGTAATGTGGTAGACTTGCTTAGTTGCTTAGTGCCTAGAGGCTCTGGGCTCATTCTCCAGTACCAGAAAAGAAACGATTAACAACAGACACAAACAAAAGAAAAGTTAAATGAAGTTTCTATCATGTATGCGGTAAAAGCTGTCTGGACTTTCCTCTCTCTGTCTCTGTCTCTGTCTCTGTCTCTGTCTGTCTGTGTCTGTCTGTCTGTCTGTCTGTCTGTCTCTCTCTCTCTCTCTCTCTCTCACGTGTGTGTGTGTGTGTGTGTGTATGTGTGCGCGTGCGCGTGTTCTGCCCAGGGCTTCATATGTTAGGACATGGAGTTATCTCTCACTGCCCTTCCCCCTCCCCCCAGGCTTTTGGCAGTGCTGGGCACTGAACCCAGCACCCCGGGCAAGCATCTACCAGTAAGCTATCTTCCAGGCCCCCGTGGAGTGTCTCTTGTCACTCTGTGGAAGTCCCCTCATTGCTGCTTACGACCGGCCCAGCATCTCTGGGAATGTCCGTCCGCTCCCGGCTGCTTTCTCTGTAGGGCCAATCTGAGAATTCCTGGATGGTTTTGGCCTTTCTTTTACCGTGAGTTGCTGCATCTCCAGGGCGCTGGCAGGCTAAGGAAGCTCGTGGTGGTTATAAAACCATTTTCCATTTGGTTGGTGCTTTGATCAGTGCAGTGATTTCTGTAACATAGTCACCTTCCTCGTACAAGAGAGAACAGAGGCCTGAGGAGATAATTACCTCACCTCAAGGCACACAGTTCAGTCTCTGTTGAACAAGCATTGCTGTCAGGCTACTGGTCCAGCGCCAGACACTGGATCATCAGATCGGTCAGAGACCTGCGTAGCTAGGAGGGAAACTACATAAGCTTGGGTTAAAATGCAATCGTCTATACAAATTGCGCAATGGCTCTTGGATGGCCACTCATTGCCGTACACGAGACAGCTCAGTCAGGAATGGAGAGATGTGCTGAAGCCTCTCTTATTCACCAACATGCTGTCTGTGTGCAGTTCTCAGTTACCTGGAGAACTTTCTGTTTTGTTTTTCCGGGCAGGGTCTTGTTTAGCCCAGGCTGGCTTTGAACTACCCACGTAGCTTTGAGTGACTTGAACTTCTGCTCCTTCTGCCTCCACCTGTCTCCCCCGTGTTGGGATTGCTGCATCCAGCACCTGCTATGTACTGTTGTGATCCAATGTGGGGCTTCAGTCAAGCCCCTCTGCTGACTGAGTTATCGTCCTAACCCTTCTCCGTGCTGTTTGAACTAGTGTTTGGTTTTGAGTTCAATCTGCAGCTACTGCTAGGGATTTGGGAGAGTGTGGACAACAGCTCACCTCCATGATTGTCACAAGCAGCCAGGATATATTGTGATTTCCTTATGCTAAGGACACTTCTGATAACTATAGAAAGTGTGATAGATAGGAGCTGTGTTGGAAAAGAGAAATAATTTAGGGTGCCTGTTCCTAATGTTACTGATACGAAAGCAACAGGACTAGGTTTTAGATGCCTTAGACAATGTCTACCCACCTACCTTCACTATCCATCTTCTGCCTGGTTCCTGCCACGGGCATGTGGGGGCAGGGCCTCCCTCCGTGTGGGGGTGGGCCCTCCATGAGCATCTTCTCTGCAGGCTGGGTGGAGTTCATGAAGGCAGAGGCTTCAGCTTAAACTGTCAGTCCTGTTCCCGAGGCAGTGTCTCAGGCTATTGGTTTTCATTGAGAACTTGGGAAGTTATTCTTGATAAAAAAAAAAGAATAGGGCCAGGCAATGGTGGCGCACGCCTTTAATCCCAGCACTCGGGAGGCAGAGACAGGCGGATCTCTGTGAGTTCGAGACCAGCCTGGTCTACAGAGCTAGTTGTAGTAATATGAACGGCAGGGCTGCATCCTCAGAACCCCAGCCGCACCCTGGCCGCCTGGCTAGCTTATGCCCCGAAATAATTACATGGACACTGTATTCTTTTAATCACTGCTTGTCCCATTTCTATCTAGCGTCTTCTAGGCTAACTCTCGCACCTGGACTAGCCCATTTC
>NW_004949097.1:13097151-13105179 GCF_000317375.1 Microtus ochrogaster | reverse complement strand
TAGCTCTTGTAGACCAGGCTGGCCTCGAACTCACAGAGATCTGCCTGCCTCTGCCTCCCAAGTGCTGGGATTAAAGGTGTGCGCCACCACCGCCCGGCAAGATATTTTCTTATAAATTCTGCTGAATTAATACAAGATAGGTATTTTGAAAATACCTTGATTTCAAAATTGAAATCAAAAGATATGTTACTTTGGAGAAGAGATTTTCTTTTGTTTCCACAGAAAATGAGAGGCTGTGGATTCATTCTGAGTTAAGAAAAATCAGGGTTGATCAAGGAAGACCACCTGAGACATCTCTGGGAGGAACAGATGGCCCGTATGTCTGAGTTCTACATCCAGAACAGATTCAAGATGCTATCTGAGATGATCAAGCTTCACAGGTTACTCCAGTCAGGACTTGATCATAACTCTAAATTTTCTTTAGGTCCCTATAAGATTATTAGCACCCCCAACCAGCAGTAAGTAGCCTGGAAAACTATACCCACATTCTCCAAAAATGAACTATGGATATTTTTCTTTGTTTAGAATGTTGGTTACAAGTTTTTATGGCTAATGGTCATGAGAAAAGCTAAACAAAGGATATTAGATTCAGAGTTCTTGTTTTATTTTTTTTTAAGAGGGGAAGTGGTGTGGGACAATGGTCTATATTCTGTCAATTATATTTTAAATAAATGCTGATTGGCCAGTAGCCAGGCAGGAAGTATAAGTGGGACAACCAGACAGGAAATAGAGGCAGGTCAATGAGAACAGGAGAATTTTGGGAAAAAGAAAGCTTGGTATGCAGTCCTGTCCCAGCCACAAAAGAAGCAATATGTGATTACCCCGCTGAATAAGGAACCAAGCCATGTGGCTAACACAGATAAAAATAATGGACTAATATAAGTTGTAAGAGTTAATAAGAAGTCTGAGATACTGGGCCAGTCAGTTTATAACTAATACAAACTGGGTGATTTCTTTGGGATGTAATGATTGCCGGAACCAGGCAGGACAGAAAACCACAGACAACGGTACCTGGTCTTAATGTTACTGATATGAAAACAACAGGACTAGGTTTTAGATGCCATAGACAATGTCTCTCTACCACCCGCCTTCACTATCTGTCTTCTGCCTGGTTCCTGCCATGGGCATGTGGGGGCGGGGCCTCTGTGAGCATCTTCTCTGCAAATGCAGTCCACACTGAGCCTGAGGTCTCATGGTTCCTGGAAGGCTGGGTGGAGTTCTTGAAGGCAGAGGCTTCAGCTTAAACTGTCAGTCCTGTTCCCGAGGCAGTGTCTCAGGCTGTTGGTTTTCATTTATGCGTTTTCAGACAGGAACACACCTTAGCTACAGTTTAACCATAAGGACAAAGGTCATCTGTTACTACATGGCAGCAAAAATCTCACATAAGTTTATCATCTGACCTGTATGCTTCATAGAAACTCTCCCTTGAGACAAAACATTTTATTTTATTTTATTTTATTTTATTTTATTTTGGAGAACTGTGAGACAGAGTCTCCTGTAGTGCAGGCTGTCTCCAAACTCACTGTCTAGCTGAGGCTAACTTTGACCTCTGAGTACTGAGATTAAAAGCCTGCATGCCATGCATAACCGTTTTCCTGATTTGTTTTTCATACTAGAATAGCAGTGATTATGCTCATCAGTATGTGTGTAGTAAATATGGTATGTATACATACATACAAGGGGATGCTAAATAGCTTTCAAAAGGGCCGGGCTAGAATTACCCTTCCCCCCTCAGTACTGGTATAGATGCCGGGGCTCACATGTGATACACACATGCCCTGTCACTGAGTTACAGCCACAGCCCCTCAATTATCAGCATTGACACAGACAGATGCCTGTGACCTAGTAAGTAGTCCGTGTCGAACAATTGCATGTCTTCTTGCACATATGTGGAAATAAGCATGATGCATCTTGATGCTAAGTCCACCAGAGCATGTTCCAGAGCCTATTGGAGGCAAGCGCGAGAGATGACAGGGGTGGGGTGGGGGGGTGGACACTTTGGAGAGATGAGCTCTAGTGAATTTGCTTGCACAAGTCTTAGGTACAGACAGAGTGATCTTACTGCTGATACTGCCAGATGGAGAAAACGAGGGGAACTCTGTGTGTGTGTGTGTGTGTGTGTGTATATGCGTGTGTGTATGTGTGGTGTGTGTGTGTGTGGTATGTGTGTGTATTTGGCGTGTGAGTGGTGTATATTGTGTGGTGTGTGTGTGTGGTATGTGTGATATGTATGTATGTGGTGTGTGTTATGTGTGGTGTATGTGTGTGGTGTGGGTGTGTGTATGTGGTATGTGTATGTGTGTTTATGTGGTGTGTGTGTGGTATGTGTGGTGTATGTATGTGGTGTGTGTGTGGTATGTGTGGTGTGTGTGTGTGGTATGTGTGTGTGGTGTGGGTGTGTTATATGTGGTATGTGTGGTGTGTGATATGTGTGTGTACATGGTATGTATGTGGTGTGTGTGTATGTGGTGTATATGTGTGTGTGTGTGTGTGGTGTGTGTGGTGTCTGTGTGTGGTGTGTGTGTATGTGTATGGTGTGTGTGGTGTGTGTGTGTAGTTTGTGTGTGACTGAAACTTGAAAATGGTGGACTGAGCGCTCCTTGAGCAGTGAGACCTTAGCGATCTCGAGGGCCAGGAAAACTGACCCGGCTGCAGCAGACAGGCCAGGAAGCACACTGGTGTTCTCCTGACAGGGCCATTTTAAAAAAAAATGAATTAAACCGTTTGTCATTTTCATACATGGTGTGAAAGCAGCTGCTGGAGACCGGTAGGCTCAGTAGTGGGCTCACAGCTGAAGAAGGGCAGGGCCCCGGAGCCGCTCTCCTATCCGTGACTGCTGACAGGGTCAGTCATATGCTGGCCTGGTACAGGCAGCCATGCCAGCCGCGAGCTCTGGGCTGCAATCTGTGGGTCTCCTCCTCGTCACACGCACCACTTACACAACAGCGGGTCCTTGATATGAGCCCAGGCTGGCCTTCACTTACATAGAACCCTCTGCTTAGCCTCCCAAGGGCTGAGAGAACAGGCAGACACCACCAGACCTGGCTCTCAAGGGGTTTTTCAGAAGGTTGCATTAGCATTGTACATTTTTTATGAATAAAATTTGCATAGTTGATACTAGAGGTACAATATTGTAATGAACATTTTCCCATTGTAGGTTTTCTTGAATTTTCTGTGGGAAAGTTCACGTACTTCCTGCTCAGCAGACCCCTTCCACAGGAGGCCATTCTGCGCCATATTTCAAGCAATGTGACTTTTCTTCTTTTCCAAATACACTCGCAGTATCAGAACACCACCGTCTCGTTCACTAAGGTAAGCACAAAGGATGATTCAGTAAAGAGATTGTCTCTACAGTGCCGAGCCTCGCGTGTTAGAATCTAACGCATGCGTGGGCCCGGTCTCCAGCAAAGGCCCCGTCACTTTGGTCACAGAATCTCATTGCCTGAGCCACTGTCCGTCCCCCTCCTTCACAGACTGAACTGCACAGGGCTCTAGAAATGACCGTGTGAAAAGCAGTGTCCTTCCTCTGTCCCCCTGATGGGCGGGGCGTTCTCATGTTTTTTGTTTGTTGCGGCAAGGGGTCCTTTGAAGCCACAGACTCTACTCGCTCAGCTCCCTTGAGGCTTGCCAAATTGAAACTCACCTGGTACCTGTTTTCTTCTCATTCACTCAGCCTTCCGAGATTACTTCTGATTACTAAAGCAGGAGGGCTAAGAGCTTAAGGCCAGCCTCAGCTGCCTAGTGAGGCTGAAACCGTCTGTATTACGTGGACCTTTGTCTTAAAGGAAGAGGGTTACCAGCAGGCTGGAGAAATAGCTCCGTGGTTGAAGAGCACTGGCTGCTTTTGCAGAGGACCTGGGTTCCCAGTACTCCTGTGCTGGCTCACAACCATCTCTAACTCTAGTCCCTGAGGCTCTGACAGCCTCCTTTAGCCTCCACAGGCACCAGGATTTTGCATGCTGGCAAAAATCCTCATACACACAAGAGAAAGATAGTGACCAAATAAATAAATAAATCCTTAAGACTAAAGCTTTTTTTGTAAACTGAACTCTCTGGGGTCAAAGCTCCTGTTTTGTCTTGTTAGCCTCAGAACCTGACAGAGTAAATCTTAATTCAGTCAATTGAACTGTAATACTTGAAAACGTCAGCGTACACTTCCTGGAGTTTCCATTTATGCCACCCCCCCACCCCCCCCATCAAGCTGGGACCAAAACCCAAGCCATTGCACCTGAGAGGCAAGTGCTTTACCCCTAGGGTCTTGGCATTAAGAAATAGAAACGGAGGGCCCAGGAGATGGCCCAGTCTATAGGGCCTGAGTTTGATCTCTAGAACCCACCAAAACAAACAAGAAGGCAGCTGGGCCTGGTGTGTGTTTGTCAGCCCTGCACCTTGGAGATGGAAACAGGGCTCCCTGGCCACTCAGTCAGTCCAGCCAATCAATGAGCCAGGTTCAGTGAGAGACCCTGCCTTCAAAATAATGGAGGGCCTGGAGAGATGGCTCGGCGGTTAGGAGTGCTTGTTCCTGGAGAGGGCTTGGGCTCTGTCCCCAGCATTCACAGGGCAGCTCATGTCCATCTCTAATTCCAATCTCAGGAGATCTGACACCCTCGGAGGGCCCCAGGCACACGTGTGGTGCACATGCAGGCAAACCAAAACAAAACAAATGATAAATCTAAAATATATAAATTAATTAAAATAATAAATTGAGGAGGAATAAAGGGTGATACCCGGTGCCAGCCTCTGGCCTCCACACATGTATGCTCACACACCTGGCATATGTACATGTTCACACGTGCATACATACGCACAGATACCCATAAAGATACTTAAAAGCAGTAACTGGGAGGTGTCACAAGAACGCCTTTACCAACCTAAGATATCAACCCTATTAAACATGCTCCCCAAGAGCTTCTTCCTCGCTCTGCTGTGTTTATAAACCCTGCTGTATTTGTTACAGCAGCTCAGACTGACTGATACAATAGTATAGATTCTGAACTGTATTTTATACGGGTGTGTTGTTCTCAGTATATGTGTTTGTGTGCCACATATGTGCCTGTATCAGATCCCCTGGAACTGGAACTATAGACTGTTGTGGGCCATCATGTGAGTGCTGGGATTCGAACTCAGGTCCTGTGGAAGAGCAACCAGTGCTCTTAGCACCGAGCCATCTCCAGCCCTCAGTGATGGTGTGTTGCGAAGGTGCAGATGTATGAACACAGAGATGAAGGGTTTGGGGAGGGCTGCACACACACACTGGGTAGCTCTGCAGTGTATGTGACTTCTCACCTCTGTCTTCATGGTGGCTTTGCTTCCCAAATGCAGACCCTCCTCCCGGGCACCTCAGGCACAGGCAGCGACAGAGGGCTGGTTTTCATTCTTAGACCCGAGCAGACTATGTGCACTTGGTACTTGGAGACGAAAGAAGCCAAACCTGTTCAGAACATGGCCATTCCACTCTCCTACTCAGAAAGAGGTAATTTCCTGTCTGAGTTCATCTGTGGAAACCCGAGGAAAATTACGCTGGTAAGATTGTTTATTACGAGTGCAGTTTATTTGATCGGAGTGCTACAGTGTAAGAGAGGCAGAAAAAGCAGCCTTAGAACGAGCCCTTCGCAGTTACACGTTATTGTAGGCAGAGGTGGTGGCAGGCTTGTTTGGAGAGTGGCCAGCAATGGGTGTCTGGAGCCAGGGAGCAAGGAGCCTTGGATGCGTTTGCACACAGTGCTAAGGTGGTGTTCAGAGGAAGCAGATAGCGGGGGCGGAGGAGTGCTGTAGTCTGTTTCATCTTTAGGAAGGACTAATGATGTCGCTTGGTTGGTCAGTGCTTGCCCAGCATGCATGGCGCCCTGGGTTCCATGTCCGGAAAACTAGCCACTGTGTCACATGCCTGCAAGCCAGCCCAGGGGAGGTGGAGGACTAACAGTTCACAGTCAGCTCCGTGCAGGTCGAAGGCCAGCCTGAGCTATGTGAAGAAGAAAGCAGAGTCAGCACTGGGTACGGCTGTGAGGACATCTGAACACAGGTCCTGAGCCAGGGCTGGGGGGCTGGAACAGTGGCTGCACATTAGAGAGGAGCCTGGGGCTCCCGTTGGGACAATCGTATGGCACCATCTCCGGTTTAGCTATGGTGCTGTCTGAGGAGCTGGTTCTTTTATGGGTGTCATGGCGTCAGTACTGACTTCTGAAAGGGGCACAGCGAATCTGAGGTGCTTGTAGGACATCCGATTGGAAACTCAGGGTTGGCAGCTAGAGTGCTGGCCTGGGGTGGAGGAGTGAGATTGGATAGACAGCGGGTATAAAGCCAAGGCCATGCATGAGATGGTTCAAGCAGGAACTCAGACACCTGGGGGGAATTTGATCCTTTCCTAGAGTGGAGCACAGGTGAGGCACTGGACTGGGCTGGTGATAACTACTGCGGAGTAAGTTCAGGGCTGAGATCTCCGGAGGGAGGAGGGACACCAGGAGTGGTGCATAGTAAAGTCCAGAGAAGTGACCAGCAGTGTCAGAGTGACAGCAGCGGTGAGTCAGAGAGTTCTCTTGACAGCGTAGGGACAAGAGCCAGGTCACAGCGATGGCTAAGCCATGGCGCGGTGGGGAAATTCAGACTGCTCAAGTTTGGGAGTAGGGCTGGGGGGCAGCGCTGTGGTACAGTGCATACAGCCCTGAGTTTGAGGACATTTTGAGGGAACTGGGAATGAGGGACCCATGCACTTCCGAATCCCAGTCATGATATGGCAGGAAACACTGGTGTTCTGTGCTGACCGATTGCTATACAGGAAGTTCTCGTGAAAGATCTGTTTCCTGGAGTGCGATAAGAATTCTTGGGTTACTAATCTCATCATTTTTCCTCCAGATCCCATTCCTGGAGGCTGTAATTTGGAGTTTGATTTAGATATCGATCCCAACATTTACTTGGACTATAATTCTTTTGAAACAACTATCAAGTTTGCACCAGCCAACCTAGGCTATGCAAGGTATGGCGCCCGAACCCCCTCTGTTGAAACCCCTCCTAGGGTACTCTTGACTTCAGAGCAGGTCCAGCCAACTGTCTCAAACCATCATTTTCTAGAGTAAAGTTGAATTCTTTTTTGTTGGGGGGGGGTTGTTGGCATAATTTAAATCTCAATGCTAATATTTGAGCTATTGTTTATACTGAATATTCTCCTTAATCATTTCAAATTCTTTATTTGAGGAGACAGGTGTGATATGCGCCTGTTGCGAGCTTGGAAGTATATCTTAGTTTCTTTTTTTTAAGATTTAAATTTTTTTTTATTTTTAAGTGTGTGTATGTATATGTGGATATGTGATGTGGGATGTCCTTCTGAATAGATGCTGATTTATTGGTTGATGAACAAAGCTGTTTTGGCCAATGGCTTAGCAGAGCAAAGCTAGGCAGGAAATCTGAACAGATACAGAGTAGGCAGAGTCAGGGAGATGCCATGTTGCACCAAAGGAGAAAGACGCCTAGCCACAGCGTTGTGGTAAAATATAAAATAATAGAAATGGGCTATTTTAAGATGTAAGAGTTAGTTATTAAGAAGTCTGAGCTAATAGGTCAAACAGTGTGGTAATTAACCTAGTTTCTGTGTGCGTATTCGGGTCTGGGTGGCCGGAAAACAGAAGAACAATCTCTGGTTACAGATGTGTGCACAGGAGTGCAGGTGCCTGGAAAGTCTGGGGTGCCGGATGCCCTGGGGTAGCCGGCTTTCTTTTAGGCCACCAACCAGCTCCCAAATCATGGCCCAATGACTTATCAGTTACCAATGCTTGGTCTTAGCTTAACTCTTATTTAATCTGTTTCTCTTTATCTACATTTTGTCTTGGGGCTTCTTACCTTTCTTTCTTTTTATATGTTCTGTTCCATGTCTGCTGGCTGGCAGCTGCCTGGCTGACCCCTGGTGTCTCTCTTTTTCTCTCTCATTCTCTTCTTCTCAAACCTAGATTTCTCCTCCTATTCTTTCTCTCTGCCCTCCAGCTCTTCCTGTTCCTCTCCTGCCTAGCTGCTGGCCATTCAACTCTTTTTTTTTTT
>NW_004949097.1:13092209-13096201 GCF_000317375.1 Microtus ochrogaster | reverse complement strand
TATTTATTTTGGGTTTTTCGAGACAGGGTTTCTCTGTGGTTTTGGAGCCTGTCCTGGAACTAGCTCTTGTAGACCAGGCTGATCTCGAACTCACAGAGATCCGCCTGCCTCTGCCTCCCGAGTGCTGGGATTAAAGGTGTGCGCCACTACCGCCCGGCTAAAATCCAATCTTTTAAACCACATGATACACTATCAAATAGCAAAGATGTTCCGGGCACAGCCCACTTTAGAATCTGTTTTCCTTTCAGCCACATTGGCCTCTGTGTGTGTGTGTGTGTGTGTGTGATAGTACCGCTGTCCACTGCGGCCTCTGTGTGTGTGTGTGTGATAGTCAGTACCGCTGTCCACTGCGGCCTGTGTGTGTGTGTGTGTGTGTGTGTGTGTGTGTGTGTGCGTGCATGTGTGTGCGTGCATGTGTGTGTGATAGTGAGTGCCACTGTCTACCTTAACCTCTGTGTGTATCTGTCTGTGTCTGTGATAGTGCCGCCTCCTCAAAGAATAGGCTAAGCATCCCTTACTTGAAGCACTGGGGCCAGAAGCGATGGAAATTTGAATAGACCTTAACGGCTGAATCCCTGATCTGAGAACCCAGAGTAGTAACAAATTTGACACCTCAGATCTTAGCAGAGCCCAGGAAGTTCCAGGTTCCAGGTTTGTAGATTAAGGACTGTCGACCTGTACCATAAACTCCGCGAGTGGATTATGAACAGCAGGAATTTACTCATTCACTCACTTGTAGGCATTGATTGATTTCCTCACACGTGTCCCTGGCTGCTTCGGAAGTTTCTGTGTAGACCAGGCTTGACTTGAAGTTGCTTCTCAAGTTACAGCCGTGCATCACGCCAGGAATGTCCTTCTCACACTCCTGAAGGTGGCACCTGTGGGCTCTTCGCGGGGCCGTCCTGTGGGTTGCAGACTTCATATTCAGTCCGTATGAAAAGGGAAGTGTGCCTGAGACCTGCCCGGGCTCATCTATGAGGACACCAGTCCCGCTCAGGGTTCCTCCCTCATGATTACCTCCCCAAAGCCCACTTCTAATGCTGTCACATTGGAGGCAGGGACTTGTGGTGTGGATTTTGAGCAGCGCCAGTCCAGCCCATCGCTGTGTGCTAATTCCCTCTCGGATACCACGTAGGCTCCGCGGTGGTAAAATTGGAGCTGTACCTACAGAAGACTGAAATCAGAGCCCCGGCTCCTTCCCATCGACAGGACTTGAGCCACAAGGCACTGATGCTCAGTTTTGTTGGTTGGCTTTAGAGGCGCAGAGCCCCCGCCGTGTGACGTGAGCACAGGCCAGGAGTCCAGATGGAGGCTGCAGTATGAGGTGTATCAGTACTTCCTGCCCGAGGGCGACCTCACTGAGGCCTCGCTGCTCCGGCATCTTCAGAGGATGGCCCAGGTGCCCCAGGTGAAGGCCAGTGCGGTCAAGGTGAGTCTGGATCTTGCGGCTCCTGTGGTGGGGTCGGGTGCTCTGACACGATGTTAGCATTTGAGAAGAAGAGAGTCACTTCTCTTTCGACTGCAGCCATGTCTATGCCCTCATCATCCTGATGCAGGGAAGGAAGTAGGTGATAATTTTTTATACACTCCAATAACTTAGACAAGAGCTTCTGGAAAGTGTAAAGGGAAAAGTCTAACAACTGAGAAACAGCTGAAGGATATATCCATTGGTGTTCATTTGTTTCGTTTTGTTTTGAGACAGGGTTTCTCTGTGTAACGACCCTAGCTGTCCTGAAACTAACTCTTGTAGACCAGGCTGGCCTCAAACTCACAGAGATCCGCCTGCCTCTGCCTCCCGAGTGCTGGGATTAAAGGTGTGCGCTACCACCTCCCGGCCCTGGTTAATATTTTTAACATTTTTGCTAATTCTTTGAGATTTTCATACATGAATGCAATGTATTTGAATCATATTTGCTCCTAACTCCTCCCTCCAACTCCTCTGAGATCCACCCTGAACTCCTCCCAGCTTCTGTCTCCTTGTTTGATTCAAATAACCTACTGAGTGCAGTTTGTGCTGACCGTACACTTACGGGTATGAGCCATCCAGTGGAGCATGGTCAGCCTACAGGGGCTACATTCTTTGTTGTTTGTTTTTCAAGACAATGTTTCTCCGTAGCTATGGAGCCTGTCCTGGAACTCTCTCTGCACACCAGGCTGGCCTTGACCTCACTGAGATCCACCTGTCTTTGCCTCCCAAGTGCTGGGATTAAAAGTATGCACCACCACTGTCCGGATTTTATTTTTTTAAAGGTTTACTTATTTATTATGTATACAGTGTTCTGCCAGAAGAGGGCACCAGCTCTCATTACAGGTGCTTGTGAGCCACCATTTGGTTGCTGGGAATTGAACTCAGGATCTCTGGAAAAGCAGCCAGTGCTTTTAACCGCTGAGCCACCTCTCCAGCCAGAGGCTACATTCTTAAAGAAGACTGACTCTCAGGGCTGGAGAGATGACCCAACTGTTGAGAGCACTTGCTGTTCTTGCAGAGGGCTTGGATTTAGTTCCCAGCACCTCCATCAGACGGCTCAGAAACTGCCTGTAGCTCTAGCTCAGGGGGAATCTGACGCCCCCTTCTGGACTCTGTGAGTACCACACTCCATGGACAGTCTCTCACACACACACACACACACACACACACACACACACACACACACACACACACACACAGAGGCATGTGCACATCAAAATAAAGTCTTTTCCAGAAGGAAGCTGACTTTCCCTCCCCCAAAGCCCTCAGCTGTCAGTCCCTCTTGGGGACTCTGTCCTGGTTGGTACAGGTGACCACAGCTCTAAGAGGCCACGTAAACACGGCTTGTTATGTTTGGCTTTAGGTGGTTACCCTGACAGCAGACGACAAAACAACCGTGTCCTTCTCTTCCCTCCCGGGACAAGGAGTGATTTATAATGTCATCGTTTGGGACCCGTTCCTCAATGCGTCTGCTGCTTATGTTCCTGTGCACACGTATGCCTGCAGCTTGGAGTCAGGGGATGGGAGCTGTGTCTCTCCTGGTAAGTGTGTGCACTTTAACCCGGACAAATGCGTCCTTGGCTTCACAGATCAGTTTCCACTAATGAAGAGCTTAGGATTCTCCAGAGATTTGTCTAGCTTCTGCTCACTCAGTCGTTACCGTTTGTAAGACCCCCACTCGGGAAGGGATGGCTCACTAGTTAGGGGCACTTTGTTGCAAAGGACCCAGATTCAGCTCCCAGCACCCACATGGCAGCTCACAACCATCTGTAACTCCAGTCCCAGGGGATCTGCCGACCTCTGCTGACCTCTGTGAGCACCAGCCATGCATGTGGTGCACAGACCCACATGCAAGCAAAACACTCAACACATAAAATAAAGCAAATCAATCTGAAAAAGGTGCCATATTACTGTACTCCATGCAAGGCAACAGAATACACCAGCGCAAAACCAGAGTGCTGCAAAGACAACAGACAAGCCAGGTCACACATTTACTCAGGGTCAGTTTCCCTCCATATACAGTGTGTGTGTGTGTGTGTGTGTGTGTGTGTGTGTGTGGTGTGTGTGTATGAATGTGTGTGTGTGTTTGAGTGTGTGTGTGTGCAAGTGTGTGTTTGTGTGTGAGTGTGGTGTGTATGGATGTGTGTGTATAAGTGTATAAATGTGTGTGTGTGAGTGTGTGTAGTAAGGGAGATAAGATGGCTATGCTGTATTTATAATACATATCACATACACGCACACACATATGCAGTAGCATTTGAGAAGCTCATGGGTACCAGGAAGAAACACAGAGCAGGACAGGGAGCAGTCGCGTGCAGATGAGAAAGGTGAGCTGACGTGGCTGGTGAAGGCCCTGCAGGCAGTCGCACATTGGGGCTCCATACTTGCCAGGCAGAGGGGACAGCCATGCCAAGCCCTGCTCCTGGACACCTGCCTGGAGGTGTAAGCCGGGCAGTGAGACCATCAGAGCCTGGAGAACAGGAGTCACATAGCCAAAGGTGTGGGATGGGATGGGGGGGGGGGG
>NW_004949097.1:13078911-13090546 GCF_000317375.1 Microtus ochrogaster | reverse complement strand
GTGCGCCACCATCGCCCGGCTCAGAATGCACATTTTTATTGTCTGCTCGGTTGCTCTCAGAGTCTGGTTCTGAGAGAAGCAGGTCTGTGGATTGACTGTGAATCACGCGTGTCCTCATGCTGTCTCCACTGGACACTCATGTGCAGCCAGAGACTGCGCTTTAGTTTCCTGAATGCTCTGTCCCGAATGATCGCACAGGAACATATTAATTACAACACTGCGTGGCCAATGGCTCAGGCATATTTCTAGCTAGCTCTTACATCTTAAACTAACCCATCTCCATTAACCTGTGTATCGCCACGAGGCTGTGGCTTGCTGGGTAGGTCCCAGTGTCCTTCTCCTTAGGCAGCTACATGTCATCTCCCTGACTCCGCCTACTCTCTCTACATCTCTGTTTGGATTTCCCACCCGGCTTTACTCTGCCAAGCCATTGGCTGAAGCAGCTTCTTTATTAACCAATGGTAATAAAACATACTCACAGGATACAGAGGGGAGCCCCACATCACTGTTGCGTTTGAATTTGTGACCCGCTTGTGAGGTTTTTCAGCGAGTGTGGGTGTTTTGCGTCTGCTCTTACTGAAGGACTGTTTCCTGATGCTCATTTTTGAAGGGTTTCCAAGGAAGGTGAATTTGCTGAGCAGTGTTTTCTCTTGATAATGGCTATCTATTTTTAAAAACAATAGAGCAATTTGTTTGCTTTTATTTTATGTATGTGGATGCTTTGCTTTCGTGTAGCCTGTGGACTCTGTGAGTGCAGTGCGAGCAGTGTCCAGAAGAGGGCGCTGGATGCTGTAGAGCTGGAGTTAGAGCCTGATGTGAGCCGCTAGTCCCCTGTAAGATCCAGGAACGTTCTTGCTCACTGAGCCTCCTCTCTGGGCCCTGATGGTTCAGTCTCAGGCTGGCTGGGAACTGACTGTGCAGCACAGCTGGCCTTGGATATACAGTGATCCTCCAGGGCTGGGGTGACAGGCATGTATCACCACAGTGGGCTGAGTCAGGCTGTAGATGAGGTCTGTGTTTAGTTCACGCATCTGTGAATTTCAGCTGAGTCTCCCCGCTTTTCTCCCTGCAGTTTATTCACTGATGACATAGACATGTTTTAGGCACACGCTCTGCTATGCCCTTCTAGAGAAACACCACAGGTATCAAGAGCCTGCGCTGTCTGGTTCTCCGTGTTATAAAAGCAGCCACTGGGAGTAATCACCTGCATAGGTTAACTCACCTAGGGGAACAGGATATTTTTGGGAGCAATGATCTCAAGCCAGTTCACCTTCCTTTCCTTCCTGCTTTGCTTCTTAGTTAGTGCGGATGCATTTCCCCTCTAATTTTCATTTCTTTATGTATTTTTAAGGAAGAACATCCACCAAAGTGTTCTCCACTGTGTTTGCCCTGCTTGGCCTCTTCGTTTGTTTCTTTGGACACAGATTCTGGAAAACAGGTATCTTTTCCCAAGCTGACCCTCATTCTGCTAGCCTGGGCTACATAAAGGAGCCCCTTTTTCACAGAAGAAAGGAACATAGTAAATGAACTGCAAAATTAGTGAGTGACTATTAAATTATGTAACGGGCACCGCCCAGGGGGGGCGCACTTGTATCCATTACCCATTTAATAACAGAACCGTGACTGCCGACTTCTGACGTTTCCCCGCCTCTCGGATGACAGTTCTCTCTGGGAATAGCCGTGGGTTCTGAGTTCTTGATGCTCTGGCGCAGACTTGTAAATTAGATGCCTCCATGCGTTGTGAAGATGCCTGATGTAGGCTTCTGTTTGTTTCCCATTTCCTGATGGTTTCCTCCCAGAATTATTCTTCGTTGGTTTCATCTTTGTGGGCTTCTTCTTTTACATCATCATCACCAGACTGACATCCCTTAAGTACGACGGTGAGTACAGTTGATGGTTTAGCCGGGGGTCCAGACAGGGAACTGCTGGGTTTGCAGCCACTATGCCTCCTGGTGCTTAACCTGCACTGGGTGCCGTATGCACGAAGCGCGAGACAATGGACAACCTGCGCCTGGAACCCTGCTCCACCTCCACATCTAGGCTTGTTTTTCTGGGTACAGCAAAGAAGTAGGGTCAGGGCCCATGCTTGTAATCCCAGCACTCAGGAGGCTGAGGCAGGAAGATTAAATGTTTGAGAGCAGCTTGTGCTACATAGTAAAACCTTGTCTGTGTTGAAGGATCTCTGAGTTCAAGGCCAGTCTGGTCTACAGAGTGACTTCCAGGACAGCCAGGGCATACAGAGAAACCCTGTCTCAGGAAAAAAAAAATCAAACAAACAAAAATAAAAGGTCTGAGCCTGGAGTGGCTCAGCAGTAAATCCTCTGCCTGGCCAGTGAGATCCCAGTGCCACAGAAACAGATAAACCTGGGTGTGGTCAAGTGCACCTGTTAGTCCAGTGTGTGTGAGCAGAGGCGGAAGGGGCAGTGTGAGCTTAAGGCCAGTGTGGACTACAGACTAAGGTAATGGCCCACATAGCACACACTCCCCACTGGGGAAATACCTCAAACATTCTCTCCCCAGCTCCATCTGTTTCTTGAGACAGCTTCTGAAGTCACTAAACCTGGCCTAGAACTCACAGTGTAGCAGAGGCTGGGATGAAGTTCTGATCCTTCCAGATTAATGGAGTTCCCTTCATGCCAGACGAGCCGCGTCCTCAGCCTCCCCCATCACGGCCCCCTCCTGCCAGAGCCCCTCAACCTCCATCACGGCCCCTCTCCTGCCAGAGCCCCTCAACTTCCATCATGGCCCCTCTCCTACCATAACCCTTCACTCTCCCATGGACCCCTCCCCACCACAATCCCTCCCCCCCACCTCCCCTTGATCAAGTCAAGATTCCCTTAGCCCAACACGGCCCCTCCCCCACTGCGGCCCCTCCCCCACCGCGGCCCCTCCCCCATCGCGGCCCCTCCCCCATCGCGGCTCCTCCTCTACCACACTTAAGATTGGTTGTCACTTTTGCTTTCTTACTGACAAAGCCGGCCTGTGCCCAGCCCTGGGGTGACAGTGTCTTTAAGGACATGCAGGCTGAAGTTGAGCTTGAAGCCGGCTGATCCATCTTCCTGTGCCTTCTCCCTTGTGCAGTCCGCCTGGTCCTCACCGCTGTTGCGGGCAGCATCGGCGGGATCCTCCTGGTGGCCTCCTGGTGGCGATTTGGGACCCTCATGCTCTGCATGCTGTGTGTTGGACTTGTGCTGGGCTTCCTCGTCTCTTCCGGGATTTTCTTCACGCCTCTGGGTAGGAGCCGCTGACTCTCATGCTGGTGGTGTGTGTGTGTGTGTGTATGAGAGTGTGTTTCACAACTCTGGGTAGGAGCCGCTGACTCTCATGCTGGCGGGTTATGTGTGTGTGTGTGTGTGTGTGTGAGGGAGAGAGAGACAGAGAGAGAGAGAGAGAGAGAGAGAGAGTGTTTCACTCTTCTGGGTAGAAACCGCTGACTCTCATGCTGGCGGTGTGTGAGTGTGTGTGTGTGTGTGTGTGTGTGTTTGGGGCGCTCTGAAGCTGGTCAGGAGTCCGCAACTTTTGAGTGTTTTAACCCCCAGGGTCTAACTTGAGTCATAGGAGAGACCTGGTATGTCTGCAGAAGAACAGGGCACTGCCCTGATTTGCACCGAGCTTGGAGCCTGGTGCCGTGTCCAGTGTCCAGTGTTCTCCTTACCCTGTTTCCATTCCACCCTCCGCCCTCCCCAGCGCTCACGCCTTCCCCAGGCAGCTCTTGGTGCACCTAGGCTGGTTCTGCAGGGCTCCTTCTGTGTTGAAGGATGTGTTTTAAGTAATTTACAAAAATCTGATTGGGGATGGAGAGACAGCTCAGCAGTTTGTAGTTCGCCTTTGCAGAGAACGCAGTTTTAAATTCACTGTGTAGGCTGGCTAGCTTGGAACTCATCGTGTAGACCGCACTGGCCTTGAATTCGCAGGGATGCTCAAACTGCCTCTGCCTCCTGAGTGTACCACCACACCTGCTCCTGGCTCCCAAGTGTCTGGGAACATGGATGTCTGTCACCACATGCAGATTTTTTTTTTAACGTAGTTTGTAAAAGATGACCTCATGTAGCTGTAGGTCACCCAAGGTGTGCTGCCCACTGGACCATGACCGCAGAAAGTGAAGTGTGTCCATAGCCTGCTCCAGTCTGTCCCGGAGTTCTTCATGCTCATGGTTCAAATCTATTCATGTTGAGTTTGCTGCTTACTCCGACTGTTGTCCGTGGGGATCCCCCATTACAGAAGTTCATAAATGCTTGAGCTGGAGGGGAAACTAGGAGCCCCCCTCCACTCCCCAGTATAAATAATCCAGTCTTCCCACTTTGGGGGGAGGACAGAGTCTAGGGCTGAGATCCAGGAGGGAAGGCGCTATGGCACCCTCTTCAGGTCATCCTGGAAGGGGCTCTCACCTCATCTAGAGCACACCCTTGAAAAGAGATGTTTGCTGGACAAAGGCTGCACTCATCTTTAATCCCAGCCCTGGGGAGGCAGAGGCAGGTGGCAAATCTCTGAGTTCCAGGCCAACCTGGTCTATGGAGAGAGTTCCAGGACAGCCAGG
Organism: Microtus ochrogaster; assembly: GCF_000317375.1. Taxonomy (NCBI): domain Eukaryota; kingdom Metazoa; phylum Chordata; class Mammalia; order Rodentia; family Cricetidae; genus Microtus; species Microtus ochrogaster. The sequence continues at coordinate 13,086,009 of NW_004949097.1, read as the reverse complement.
GCTACAGGGAGAAACCCTGTTTACAAACAAACAAACAAACAAATGCACGCAGGGCGTGTGTGGATTATACTGACCATTACAGAAGGCTGGAGTGTGCTAGCCGCCAGCGCACTCCCTGGCTGTCACTTTAAGCCTCGTGTTTGTAGACAGACACCAAGACAGTGAAATTTAACTTGTGGACCTCGTTTATTCTTGATTTCTCCGCTTTTCCAGGAAACCTGAATGTTTTCCGTGACGATGGAGTGTTTTGGGTGACCTTCTCTTGCGTAGCTCTGCTCATCCCAGTTCTCTTCCTGGGCTGCCTGAGAATAGTAAGTGCTTCGTGCGGCTGGGTTACTCATTAGCCCACCCTCCATCCTCCAGGAACCACCCATCGAATGCTTCATGTGTTTTAGTCACTAGGGAGGGCTCTGGTTGCTGGGCTGTTCTGTGATCGATCGTCACGTGTGTTTATCCTTGTTTTTCTTCAAAGTTGTTATCATGGGGGTTTCAGGTCAGGTTTGCTTTGTCCGCCAGACAAAGAATTAAAAGGCAGGAGAGAAGTTAACGTTCTTAGCCAGTTTTATTGAAAGCGGAAGTGTGTGCACACATACCCCATACACACACAGACACCACACCAGCGTGGAGGGACACACACATCTCACACACAGACACCACACCAGCATAGAGGGACACCCCCCACACACACACACTGACACCACACCAGTGTGGAGGGGACACACACCCCATACACACACACATCCCACACACAGACACCACACCAGCGTGGAGGGGAAACTGAACCCATCTTAACCCCCGAGGACTGGGACTGTGAACTGTTTCTGGTGCCTGGGGTGGGCTCCCCTCCCCTGATTTTGGATTGGTCAACTTAAACAAAGCTGATAGGCCTGTAGCGTCAGGTAAGCAGGTTCTGGACCAGCTTTAACACACCTGAGCGGCCTGGACTGGTCCAGAGGGGCTGTCGGGGATAGAAGGACTGCTGGCCTGTTTCCTGTCAAGGGCATGAAGACTTGGGAAGTAAACCGTGTTCATATCTGTGGCCCCTTCCCTACCACTCCATCTGTCCAGGATCTGTGTTGTCCCCAGTCCCTGAGTGCCAGTGCCTGCCAGCACAGGAGCAGAGCAACCCAGAGACTTTAGTCTTAGCTGCCTCTGCAGGATGGCTCCTTTGAGTAGATTTTATTGCGCAAGTTCTTTGGGGAAGATTATGTTCTACAGCCTGGTTGTGCTTTGCTCGGCGGCAGGGCCACATTCTGAGGATATCGGTAGGTATTTGCCATGGTTCAGACATCCAAGTGTCCTGCACAGACCTGGAGGGCCAGTCACCCTGGAGCAGAACCCTGCGGAACGGTGTCATTGCGTGTTGTGCAGTGTTTAACTTTACCTAGTGCGTGCCTGGGGCCCACAGACACCAGAAGAGGGGTCCAGGTCCTCTGCAAGAGCATCAAGCGCTCTGAACCACTGAGTCAGCCCTATTTTGATAGTCCAAACAGTGTGGTCAGAATCTACTATGGTGGATAGGAGGGGCCAGGAAGAGCTAGGGGACAGGAAAGAAAATGATAAAAATATACTGTCTGAAATTCTCAAGTAAATCCCATTATGGAGATCAAAAAAAGGTGGTTTTTACCTTGCTTTTTCACTAGCCCTTGTGATTGCTAAGATGTGGGCCCTTCCCATAACCCTGGGCGGTGGTGAGAGCTGAGGCTGGCCTTGCTGTGTGGGTGATGACTGTCTCTCTTCTTCTGCAGCTGAACATCCTGGCCTGTGGAGTCCTGGGCTCCTACTCTGTGGTGTTGGCTGTTGACAGTTATGCATTCACCAGCCTCTCCTACATCACTCTGAACGTCCTCAGGAGGGCGCTCAACACAGCTTTCCGAGGGGCTCTCCTCAGAGCGCCTTTCCAGACTAATGGTAAGTCTCTTCAGTCCAGAAATCACAGTGATGTTCAAGTGTGAGCTCGCAGGCATCGCCTGGGGCCGGAGGAGGAAACACGGTAAGATGCCACGAGTGTGTCCTGCCAATAAGCGAGGATTCAAATGTCCCCTAAACCTCTAAGCAGACCTGTTAGTGGGCTCCCCTGCCCATTCTCACATCGGGAGGCTGTTTGACACCCATGGGTGGGGGCAGATGAGGAGTGAATGAGAATAGTACCCTAATTTAATTTAGAACGTATTCCTTTGTTTCCTTATTGACGATTCAGTTAATTTTTCATCAGTGATCATGTAGTTACCTTAATTAGATTTTTGTTCATTACCAATCTTCCATCTTAATGTGTCTTTGAGACAGAGTCTTACTCTATAGCCAAGGCTAGCCTCAAACTCACAGTGATCGTCCTGTCTCAAGCCTTACAGAGAGGGCAGGTGTGAACCCCAACACACGGTGGCCTTTGTTAACCTTCCGAAGGAAACAAATGAGCACCACATTTACAGAGCTTTCAGACTGTTGATTTCAGAAAAGGTCAGACACAGCACAAAAGAGCGCATCTTAGAGTCTTAGGCACGGCACAGCCAGGGCTGTGGGAGTTTTAGGGCCGATCTTTGCCGCTGTTTATTGACAGTCCAGATCTACCCCTTGGGGTAAGAGGTCAGAAGTGGCACCGTATGTTCAAAGGATTCTCTCCCTGGGGTGGAGGTGTCTACCCCTGTCCTAAAGTTTCCGCCACACGATCCATCCCACCAGAGTTCCGCGTGGAGAAACATGGTGTAATTACAGAGCCTGTAATTCAAGAGCTTGTGTGACCCCAAGGCAGCCACATCGGAAAGTCTGCACCCAGCACAAGCGATGTAATTCCCATTGCCACATCTTTGCTGGGTGCTCAGTGGAATCACCTCACGCCATCCTTTGTTCTCTGTGTGTGAGCAGGCCACCCCCCTGGGAATGGACTGGTTTATATGGAGAGTTACTAGGGCAGCCGCACCTGTGGGTACTGCATGTCCATGTAAGGTTGGAGCTCCAGGGAGAGCTCCACGGCCGACTTTTCACTCCCTGCTTCAACTGTCTGCATGCTGTATGAGACCCTACTTTGAAAACAAGTCCGGGGTATCTCCTCACGCCTTGGCTTCTAAGTGCAGAAATACATGTTTGGATACAAGTCCAACATGGGAAAGAAGACGTGGATTTAGTCCGTGAAGGGTAGTGCAGTTGCACACTAAACGTTACACAGTTCAGAGCCACGAGTGGTGGTACACACAGCACTCCCAGCACTCAGGAACCGAGGCAGGATTGCCATGAATTTGAGGCTAGCACAGGCTCATAGTGAGTTCCAAGTCAGGCTACAGAACTAAGATCCCATCTGAGGGAGGAAAAAGAAAGGGACAAGGAGGGGAAAGAGAACCAAGGGCTGCAGAGGCGGCCCAGTGGGTACAGTGCTTGCTCCACATCGTGGGACCTGAGTTGAGATCCTTGGAACCCATGGAAAAAGCCAAGCATGACAGTGGGTGGGGCTTGCTCTTGGGTCATATTCAATGGGAGAGGCTGTCCAAACAGCAAGGGGGCAAGCGATATAGAAAGACACCGGCTGCCCGCTCAGGCCTCCACATACATGAATCTACATACACTGCACATATACAAGGTTTTTTTGAGGCAGTTTCTTTGTGTAGCCTTGGCTGTCCTGGAACTCACAGAGATCCCCCTGCCTCTGCCTCCCAAGTGCTGGGATTAGAGTTGTAGGCCACCACCGCCTGGCTATACTTTTTTTTTTTTTTAAATAAAAATATCTGGATTTGGTGGCTCATGTCTGTAATCTCGGTGTTCAGGAGGGTAAGTCAGGAGGATTTCCCAAGTTTAAGTGCAGCCTGAGCTTTAGAGACTTTGTTCGCATGTACAAAGGTACCTTTTTCCTCTAGACTTCATCGTCCTGGCTGTGTGGGGGATGCTGGCCGTCAGTGGGATCACACTGCAGATTCGAAGAGAAAGGGGACAGCCGCCTTTCCCGCCCCACCCCTACAAGCTGTGGAAGCAAGGACGGGAACGCAGGGTGACGAACATTCTGGACCCCAGTCACCACATCCCTCCGCTGAGAGAGAGGCTGTACGGCCGATTCGCTCACATCAAGGAGTTCTTTCAGAGGGAGCAGCCGGCTGGAGAGCGGACGCCCCTGCTCCTGTAGAAGGCGGAGGGCTTGGTCAGTGTCCCTTCCTCTGGCGTCCTCATCCAGACCGCCCGGCTGCCCCAGGTCCAGTGTGGGGTCAGCTACGGTCAGTGATGGGCGATGGCCCTGTTGATGTACAGTAGTAGAGTCAGGATTATAGGTGACGATACGTCACCGTAACGGCTGGGTGTAGATACTCATTTCCTACAGTCTTTAGAAGTTACCTTTGGTTTATGAATATGATTGATGTGTTTTATAAACTACACCAAAAAATAAAAATGTCGGTTCTCCCTTAAGCCCTGTTTTCTCTCACAGCTTCTTGAGCAGTTTTGACTCAGTGTGAACTGTGGAGGTGAAGGCTGGCAGTGGGTAGTTACTTGCTTTGTGTGTAGAGATCTTTAGGGACTTCATTCTGGGCCCGACTGTTAAGATTAAGGGAAAAGTAACTCCCCCTTTTCACTGAAAGCAGTCTGATTACGTGGCTGCATCGCATATTTTAAATCAGGAATCCTTCATTTCTTTCAGTGTTTAAACACGTTATTTTAAAAAACAGTGGCAAACTATCCTAAAATGTATCAACATAAATTCCTTGTTTTGCCTCTTAGACTTGAAGTGGTAATTTATATAACTAAGTTATTTCTGTAATTGAAATAGCTCAATTTATTAAAGGTAATAGAGCTTGTATATGATTAAGTTATTTATAGCCCAAATGAAGGCCTGTTTTTGTTTGGGGGCCATTTAAAGCAGTGTTGTCTGCTGACCTTTCTCTTGAATTGCTTAGATGAGTGGACATATGTCAGGACAAGCTGGTTACTTGGTATTGTCACCACCATGAAACTTTTACTTCCTAGTGCTGTGGGGCAGCTGCATTAGCGCCCTGTGAAGTTGTTGCTAATCCACTATTGTTACCCAACTCCTGTGCTCCGAAGCTCAGAGGGAGTCAGCTAGAACTGAGGGCTGCACCCGCCTCAGGATGGGGTTGTGGGCTGGGAGCTGGCTCCCTTGACATTAGTGCCGTAGCCACTGCTTTCCTGGTGCTGCTTTGAGTCTCTTCCCGGTACAGTCTGTTACGGAAATTTCAGGTAATGGGGGGAGTCTTTAGTTTGGGTTTTGAAAACATGTTTTGAAGATGAAACATAATGAAAAAAAATATATAAAATGAACCACTTTTGTTTAAAAAGAATTCGTATTCTGTTATTATTGTCTGGCTTCAGCAGACAATATTTTATTTTTTGAAGAAAAAATAGCCTATAGTCATCTCTCTCACACGCCTGTTGCAGTTGCGAGAATGTCGGAGAAATCCTGTCTGCCCGGACACATGGCCAGTCAGGGCTGTAAAGGGGAATAGGCTTTCCTGGAGGGAGAATACAAGCCATTTTTAAATTTTCATGACTTTTAACCACTTGTATAATATTTGTAATAAATACCTATTTTGAAAAAACACTTAAGGCCTTCCTATTGTGACGTCTCTAGTTTATACTGGTCAAGTCTGTGCTTACGAACAAAACTATCTAATCTGGAAAATGGCTGTTTTAGAAACTCAGCTTAAGAGTGATAGGAAGTGAAGAAAATCCAGGATATGTTATAGTTTACATACATACATACATATATATATATAAATTTACTTTAAAAACTCTTAATGATTTATTTTTATGTATATTGGTGTTTTGCCTGCTTATATGTCTGGGTGAGGGTGTCAGACCCTGGAACTGGCGCTATAGACACTTGTGAGCTGTTATGTGGGTGCTACGAACTGAACCTGGGTCCTCTGGAAGAGCAGCCAGTGTTCTCAGAAGCTGAGCCATCTCTCCAGCCTCTAAGTCTCTTTAACTTTTGAGACAGGATCTCAGGAGGCCCACACTGGCCTTGAGCTCTCTATGTGGCTGAGGACAAGCGAGCTGTTTGAGCCCATCATGGCCTAAGGCAGTGCAGGCCACGGTCAGCTCCAGATCTCACAGACTGGTGTGCGTGGGGTCTGCCGTTAGTCCCTTACTCCCTCTTCTCTGACAGCAGGCGTTATCAGAAACCCTTCTAGAGCAAGCTGGTAGCTGAGAAACTTGGGACAACACTGAACAAGCAGTTGGCCAGATTCCTGGTGGAGTGTGAGCGGGAGCTGACAGGACCTTCTGTTTTAGCCGCTCCACACAAAGTACCAAGTCTGGGGTCATTCTCTGTAGGGAGCCTGGGTCCCAAGCAGCTTCTTGCAGTCTTACGGCCCAAGCTCCTTGAGAAGAATGGCCTGTTTTCAGGATTAGTAATTCTATTGTGAGTACAGGGTTAACTGCTGGCACTTGATGAAGACTTCCGTTGTCTGAGGGAGTGGCTAGTTGGCTGATTTTGCTGGAATGGAAAAAGAACGCAAGGCTGAGGTTGCATGTTATCATCCACTCCTCTGTGGCTGGGACGAGGCTAGCAGCCAGCAGGGTCTGCTAACAAATCCAATGTAAGACATAAAAAGACTATGGTCTAAGATGCCACATCTTTGTACCCTTACAAGGATGGGGAAGACTGCAGAGGTCTGACATGTCTCTAGGGGTTAGTGTGCAGGTTGTGAGAGAGAGTCCCAGGGAATTAAAATACTCCATAGGTTAGATTGGGGAGACCGCAGAAGAATTGAGAGGAGTTATAGCACCACACAGGAATAAGGCATTCGCATAGGTGAACACACATACACATGCATGCACACACACCCTTTTTCTCTCTTATGTACTAGCACAAACGGTCTCCAACCCCCACACAAATAGGTCTAGGGGCTGAGGATACAGCTTAGTGATGCAGCATACAGAGGGCACGCAGAGCACATGCATACACGCAGAGTGCACACAGAGCACATACATGCAGAGTGCACACAGAGCACATACATGCAGAGAGCACACAGAACACATACATACAGAGTGCACACAGAGCACATACATACAGAGAGCACACAGGGCACATACATACAGAGAGCACACAGAGCACATACATACAGAGTGCACACAGAGCACATACATACAGAGAGCACACAG
>NW_004949097.1:13063681-13078811 GCF_000317375.1 Microtus ochrogaster | reverse complement strand
ATACAGAGAGCACACAGGGCACATACATACAGAGAGCACACAGAGCACATACATACAGAGTGCACACAGAGCACATACATACAGAGAGCACACAGAGCACATACATACAGAGAGCACACAGAGCATATACATACAGTGATGGAGGAAGGTCATTGGTTAATTAATAAAGAAACTGCTTGGCCTGATAGGTTGGAACACAGGTGGGTGGAGTAAACAGAAGAGAATGCTGGGAGGAAGAGGAAGTGAGCTCAGACACCATTTCCTCTCCTCTCTGGGGCAGACGCGATGAAGCAAGCCACCAGGTCAGACATGCTGAATCTTTCCCAGTAAGACTGGTGCTACACAGATTATTAGAGATGGGTTGATTGGGATATGAGAATTAGCCAGGAAGGGCTAGAGCTAATGGGCCAGGCAGTGTTTATATGAATACAGTTTGTGTGTTGTTATTTCGGGGCATAAGCTAGCCAGGAGCCGGGCGGCAGGAACACAGCCCGCAGCTCCTTCAACAATACAGAGTGCACGCAGAGCACACAGAGCACATACATAGAGTGAACACAGAACGGATACAGAGTGCACACAGAGTACATACATACACAGAGCACACAGAGCACATACAATGTATGCATACAGAGTATACAAAAACCCCAGCACCACCCACCCCTCCTGCAAAGAGAATAAGCTTCAAAAGCAAATTGTGTTTAAGAAATGTGAGCTTTGTTTTGATATTAAAGCTGAGGTTGTCCTAGACTCGTCTTTATTGATAAAATAGGCCCCTCTTCAGCACACACTCTCAGATGTAAGCATAAAGTTGTTTTTTGGGGGGTGGTGGTGGTGGAAAACTGTTGTTAAAAACAAAGCAAATGTCTTTCAATATTCACAACCTTAAAATCATACCCAAGACAAAGGATAAATATTTTTTTATAAAAATAATGACTTCTCAGTACATTTTACAACAGAGCTGCTCAACGCACTGGCTCCGATCCATCAGCTGTGCACCTTTCTTCTTTTTGGCCTTTCTTCTGGCCCGCATGAGCAAATAAACAAACCATTACATTAGGGGTACTCTTCAAACCAATAGAAAAATCTCAGCAATAAATTCATGTATGCATAAACTATGAGGACTCCGCAGGAGAAGTGCTGAATGTCGGGGCACTGGCCCTTCCCTAGTAGCTGTGACCCCGCTCACCTCATCACAAAGTCTTTTGAATTTTACCAATACATGAAATAATATGTAAAATTATAATGCAAAGTAATATTTCCTTAACAAATGATATACTTGAAAGTAACACATTCTGTTCGTGCTAACTTAATATGAATCTGACATATAAGAATACTATATTTTCAGCCATATATCACAACTTTTTATCCTGTTGTTCTGATCACTACACAGAAACAATTAAGTTTCAATTGGTGTTAAAGCACACTTCTGTACCTTGTGGCCTTCAAAAGCTTTACATATGATAAGTATGATTATTTTTTAACTGCACAGGATAATGTTTAGGGGTCTGCATTTCGCTGCCCTTTTCTGAGTCACAGGTTGTAGGGAAATCCTCACAGGTTATAAGAACCAAGCAAATGGGGCTTAGACTCAGGTCCAGAACTTTGTTCTTGGAACCTGCATCTACTTTTTAAGTATTTGAAGAGTAATTTCTTAAATAAAAACAAAGAAATTCCAAATATACTTGGAGATTACCATACCCATTTGACACACTAAATATGTCAACTGTCCACCAGTGAGAAGTCACATATCCTTAAACATCAAGAAGAGAGGAAGAAAGCCAGTTTGTTAACTGAGAACCATAAACATTCTTTCAAAGTAGTTTAACCTACTAAATGTGTCTATTTACGGCTGTCTTTCTTAGAAAGTAGTATTCCTTCTCTTTCCTTCCTGAGCTGGCACCGCATACACTAAAGCAAGTCATGAACAACTGCAGCTGAAAGAAATGGGCACCAGGGATGGTGTAAGTGGACGCCTTCTGTGTGTGGTGCGAGTAACACATTCCTAGAGCCTCTGCGCCTGAACTGACTGAACAAATGGGAAGGTTGACAGGAGACCAAGGCGGAAGCCTCGTGGTACACAAGCTCTTTGGAGACTCAACAGGAAGGACAAGACTTAGAACAAAGTCTTCCACTCAGAAACCACGGCAAACCTTACATTAAAAGGGCTAACATAGGACTTCCAAACGTTTATTGGGAGAGTTCAGGGTGAGCCGCAGCGCCCAGCAGCACTGTGAGGCTCACTCTTCCACCCTCACTTACACTCTGCAGTCGAGTTCACGACCACGGGTTATCCACTCCTGTCTCTGCCGCTGCACTTGTACAGACAGTAGAGGGGAGCAGGCTGGCTGAGCTGCGTCTGTGTTCGTTCATCCACTCACTTCTGAGCCCATGCCAGTGACCGCGCAGAGAGCCACTCAGCTCTTCCTCAGACTCAGGTCGCTGTTAGTCACGAAGGCAGATAAGGATGTACTCTCTGATGCATCATCCTTCCGAAGGTTCAGAAAGGACTCTCGGGTTATCTGAAGGATCTCTCGCAAGCCTTTGTTTTCTTGCTGTAAGGAGACAAGTAGAACTGAAGATGGCTTATACCCTGTGCACACAGACCAACGCTCGGGCCACCCATAAGATTCGTACACGGCACCTCTAAAAGCCAGACGTGTGAAGGTGCAGCATGAAAGGCAGGCCCTGTGTCACATACATGTACTACGTGCTACAGACAGTTCACAACCTGAATCTAAACAGATCGCAAAGCTGGGTGGAGTAACGCCACCTTTAATCTCAGCAGTTGGGAGACAGAGTAAGGAGGATCTGTATGAGTTTGAGGTTGTCCTGGTGTACACAGCCGTTTTAGAGCAGCTAGGGCAACACAATGAGACCCTGTCCCAAAAACAGAAACCAGATTTCAAATGCTGTTAAAGGCACAGGGTCAGTATTCAACCTCCTTAGAGCTGCAAGTCTTTTTTTTTTTTGGGGGGGGGGGGGGTTGGGACCGGGTTTCTCTGTGTAACAGTTCCGGCTGTCCTATAACTCGCTTTGTAGACCAGGCTGGCCTAGAACTCACTGATACCTACATGCCTCTGCCTCCCAAGTGCTGGCATTATAGGCGTGTGCCACCGCTGCCTGGCAAGCTACAAGTTTTAATGTGTGTAGATGGAGCTGGTAAAGAGGCAGAAATGAGCTTGTTCTGCAAACAGACTGGAGATGCAAACACCCATGGAACTCAGACTAGTTATAAATTCATACAAATAATACCTTGAGGTAGTTACTGTGTTTCCCTCCCAGCAGAGGTGTTATTGTTTCAGAAAGAAATGTAAATGATTATCTGGCACTGTAAGAATTTGTCACCTTATAACCTGCTCTCCACAGCTGCTTCTGGCCTCAGCAGTCTGGCCTGCCCGTCATCTTCTGAGCGCACGTGAACTGCTGAGAAAGCTGCCTGCCCCGAAGCACAGACAGAGGACACCGTGTGCTCAGGGACAGGCACAGGCCTTACGGCCATCTGTAAGGGATTTCCTGGTCATGACTTCAAGCAGAACATTTCAAATTTTACTTTTTGGGCGTATGTGTTCTATGTGTGTGTGTACATGTGGAGGCAGAGGCTGGTGCCAGGAGTTTTCCCCTCCAGCACTCCACTTTGTTCTGAGACAGGATGTCTTGTTAAGCCTGCGCTTATGGTCTGGCTAGCCATGGGCCTGAACATGGGGATCCAGAGTCAGGGCCTCATGCGCTGCAGTAACCGTTTACCCACTGGGCCGGCTCTCTAGCACACCGATTTTTTTTTTTTGAGACAGGATCTCATGTAGTCCAGGCTAGCCTAGAACTCAACCTTAAATTCCTAATCCTCCTGCCTCCACCTCCCAAGTGCTAGAATTAAAGGGGTTACCACACCTGGCTTAATTTGTACATTATAAAACATTTTTCTATAACATGATCTTTAGCATAAAGTACTAAGTTTTAAAAATTATGAAATTAAGGAAATTCATACACACACACACACACACACACACACACACACACTCAAAACTTAACCTTTTCTTTCAAGACAGAATTTCTCCTAGACAGCCCTGTCTGTCTAGGAACTTACTCTGTAAACCAGGCCAGCCTCGAATTCAGAGATCCACCAGCCTCTGCCTCCTCAGGGCTGGGATTAAAGGCGTGAGCCACCACGCCTGTTTTAAAGATCAGCATTCTCACTCCTGATGTGTTCATATGTCACTGATGACCCCAGATTTCTGCATTATACCCGACGGCCTATTTCACACTATCACCAGCACCCAGATTCAGAAACATTACCACCAACTCAAAGAGAGGGTGTGTTAAGATTGGGACTGTTCTCTGGCTGAGTGTTTGCAGGGTTACTTTCCACCAGTAGCTGAAGTTTAAAACTCACTTCGAGTTGAAAAATTCGCTCCTGTTCCTTGCAACCCTGCTGTTCGTCGATTTCAATGGCTTTTCTCATTACTGCTGCCATCTCGGCGATCTGGTCAACGTGTGCTTCCAACTCCTGCAAAGAAGAGGACACACACGTCAGAGGAGGACGTCACTGGCACTGCCACCTAACGCTATGACATCCTCATGTTGCCTTGTGACACGCGGCATACAGAGCTGGGTGGACATCAGGTGTTAACAACAGAATTAAAGGGGCAGGAGGATCTCTTTGAGACCAGCCTGGTCTAGAGAGTGAGTTCCAGGACAGCTGGACTACATTGAGAGACTGAAGGGGGAAAAAAAAAAGGCAAAAAAGAATAGAATAATTAAGGCTAAGGCTATATATCACAGTATAATCCACCCTACAGCAAACCAGTTCATTCATTTCACGTGTTTCACAACGCCCACGGAGTCTCTTTCACAGCTGCATATCCTATGGTTAGAGTGATGGGAAAGAAAGTCTCTATGATTCAGTCTCGTCTGCAGTATTAATGCCTATAAGCTGATTCCCAGCCAACCAAGAGAGCCATTCTAGACAATTCTCCTCAAGAACAGGAAGGATATTGTTTACATCTGTCTATTATTTATTTAGTGTTTGATGAACAAGAATTATTGAGCAAAATTAACGAACTGCTACAGGGTATTAAAACAGTAAATGCTTTTTTGCCTTATAAAAAAGAACTAATTTCCATATGATTTAGTCAGTTTTACAAATTCTCAATCATTCCTATTTTCTGCACCTCTGTGACGTATCAGGCACTATACCAGGCAGCAGAAGCACAACCCGTCATAAGATACCATTCCTGACCTTACAACTTTGTTCGGTGAAGGAGACAATGGGGCTAAAAATTGACAGAAGCCTGAGAATATTTTCTCAATAAACCAGGCAAACACTCCATCCCGAGCTACACCCCAGCTCCAGTTACTAATCCTAAAGAAAAAGATGTAGGCCCTTCTGTGTTTGGTTCTGGGGACCAACACCAGGGCTCCACTTCCAACCTCTGTCTTAATGGTGACATGTGGCTAAGTACCCCCCACATCACAGAGATGCCACCGGTTCAGGGAGGTGGACTGGACAGCTCTGGACTAGCCTGTGGCACAAAGCAGTCCCCAGGGCAAATGCTAGCCATTCTCTGCAGCCCCACAAAGTCACCGACGACACACACGGATAACTGACTGCAGTGCCAATCTGAACGCAGCAGCTTTCTCAACTTACAATCTGCGCAGTACAAGGCACCGGCCTTTAAAATGGAAGAAAAAAAGGCTGTTGACTTTTCAGCCGAGTCTGTTTTAACAAGATCATCAGGAAAAGACACAATGATGCTTAGCATGCATTGTAGGCCCCGTGAACAACTCACTTACTAGACGTAAGAACCACACTTCTTTTAAGAGACACAAAGCAAGAATTTTAGCTCTAAACCCAAATGTTAGCACATCACCCTGCAACTGTCTTGATACCTTTCCACTTCCAAGTCCGTCTTATTATCAATAATAACTAGTCATTTTTATTAATAATATATTAACAAGGGCTGGAGAGATGGCTCAGTGGTTAAGAGCATTGCCTGCTCTTCCAAACGTCCTGAGTTCAATTCCCAATCCCCACATGGTGGCTCACAACCATCTGCAATGAGATTTGGTGCCCTCTTCTGACCTGCAGGCAGAACACTGTATACATGATATAAAAATATATTAACAATAGATAAATAATATTTATTATTTCTACTCTGCAGCAACAGCCCAGATCTTCAGGAAGCATCACTATGTATAGCTATAAATTCAAAAGGCATTTTGAATTTCTGTGAACTCAAACCAAAGAACTACAATTAATTAAAAACAAAAATTTTACATTTTATGGACTAGCCTTTATAATGTAAGGCTAAAGTTAATATCAAGAAAATACATTTTTCTTTTTTAGATAGGGTCTCACTGCACAGCTCTGGCTAGCCTGGACTGGCTACATAGACCGATCTGGCTTCAGAAGCAGAGATCTACATTTAATGTCAGAAATGCACTGTCCTATGACAGCAAAGACCACAGTGGCATCTAGTGAGAACAAACAAAAGATGGCTGGTAAGCATCCAAGTCTCTGTCACCTAGCAGACCGTGGCACACAGCACAAGGACGAACAGCTGTAGACTGGGCAGCATGGCCATGAAAAGCACACTGTTCTTCGACTGATTTTGTTTATTTGCTGGTCTAATCTGGAAGAGCAATTCAAACTAAAACAGCTTCTTAAACGGACCCCGCTTCTGCCCACCCCCGAAGCTGACTGTTTGATTTAGTGTACATTCTGATCTGCTTCCAAGTGCCGCCTCTCCAGTCCACGCTGAGGTGCTTCAAGGATGTGTTGAGACGCCTCGGGGAAGACCCGTCCGCAGTGGTTACGGTGTACCGTGTCAATCTGTAGTACAGAGTCGTTATAGTGTTAATACGGACTTCATCCGTAATTTAAAAACTGGATGAGTGTTAGTTCATGCGTGTTAGCCGACTGTTGGAATGTTTGTTTTTTTAAAAATTTCCAAAAAGGCATCTGTTAAAAAAATAATGTAGAAGTAACTATTTGGATGAAACAGAGTTATGTTTTCTAGTGGTTTTTAAATATGGACTCACAAAGCTCTAGGTGAGTGTGGGGCGCATGCGCCAAAGTGCAGCCATACTCAACTGTGCTCCCCTCGTGTGCCCGAATCACGTCTGTGTTTAGGCACAGGAGATCACTGGCGCCTACACAGTCTAGACTGCCTGCATCTCGTTTCTCTGCCTGTGCACTCCCCGACTCCTGTAGAGCTAATTCAAGGCTAGTGTAAAGGTTCTCCTTCTCCAGGACCGCTCCCCCCACTGCTGTAGTGATGACTCATTTCCCCATGCCCTCCCGTCACACCCCAGCTCAACAGTAAAGCGACATATCCCTTCCTTCCTCTTGCTCCTGCCCATAGTGACTAAGCCAATGCAGGGTGGTACTAAATGTTTGATTTACTGAGCCAAAGTGTCTCCTTTTTGGGAAAAATCAAAACCACAAACATTAATATGTATTAGTTAGAATTAATAACAAATAACTGAACAGTCATTTTTTGGAAGGCAGGGATCAGCACTTAGATGAACTCAACCTACACAACAAATTAACCGAAGGGTCATGGCTATTTAACTTTTTGAGTAACGGGATAGCATAGATGAATGGAACACCCAGTGGGTTTGTATATGGAGGGTGGGGTGTTGACCCCAGGGCCTCAGGTATGCTAAGCACATGTTCTACCATGGAGCCAGGCCTCTAGCTCTTAATGGGCTACAGAAAACACTCGCTCTGCCACAGTTGCTACAATATGGAACTGACAAGATCTTACTCCACACATTTATTTCTTTTATTTATTTAATTTTTTTTTTGGTAGTGGTATTCACTCTTCTTTCAAACTTCAAAATTTGGAATTTCAAGACTGCATTTCAATTATTCTTTATACATATATTAAAAAACCTTAGTTTCAGATTTACTTAATTTTTGGAGAGGGAGGGAAGAATTAAACCAGAATCTCACGTAGCCAGGCTGGCCTAGAACCTCAACCTTCCTGCCTCTGTCTTACAAGTACTGGGATTAAAGAGCTGCGTGTTACCATACCTGACTTAGATATACACTGAAATACTCCATAACAAATACTAACATCAACTACAGCTTTTATTTTCAAAAGACCAATTAAACACCCAAGGACTTCCATTTTGTTAGGGCATGAAAATTATAAATAGCTAACAGTCAGCCCAATTTTAGTTCTTTATTCTTCTAATTGACACAAGAGGTGGCTAATATGTGTAACTGTCACCCAGAGAATACTAGTAGGTACTTAATTTCGATGGAATAATTTAAAAATGCTAGAGACGTCAACACGGAAGTATTTTAAAGAATTGAAAATGTGTTAATCATTGAGAAATATATATATAAAACGATTATTATCTCTTCAACATTAGTCGTAAGTAGGTTACATCATCCAATCTAGTTTAATGTCTTCACTTCCCACTGGCAGTTAACATTCAGTAGGCAGCAGCGACTATTCTGCTTATCTTGACAGCAGCTGTAAAACGACTGCAAATACTCTAACCACTCCAGCTTCGCTTCTAAAATGTCAGCTAGCATGCAGTGTCCCCAGCCCCACGGATTTCATGAGAATGAGTGGCCTCCATTCAGACTGGACTCTTCAGGAAAATAATCTACACTCAGCAGCTCAGACTTTAAAAGCATTTCAGTTTCTGTAACAGGTACCATTACAAAATTACTGGAAAAAAATAATACTTAAAAACAGAGACTCAGCTGGGTGGTGGTGGCACACACCTTTAATCCCAGTACTCATGAGGCAGAGGCAGGTGGGTCTCTGAGTTCAAGGCCAACCTGGTACACAGAGCAAGTTCCAGGACAGATCCCAAAAAAGCTTCACAGAGGAACCCTGTCTGGGGGGGGGGGGGCAGGGAATCTTACAAAAATAATTTTGAACTGAATGTACCTTTATTTTTAAAAAAGTATTTCTGAACACACACACACACACACACACACACACACACACACACACACACCGTTTTAAAGTTACTAAGGATACCAACAGAGTGGCAGAGGCAGTTGGTTCTCTGTGCTTTTAATGTTAGCCTGGTCTACATAGTGAGTTCCTAGCCAGCCAGAGCTAGATAATAAGACCCTGCTACTCAGAAGTGATGGGAGTTAGAAGAATAAGCCAAGGAGAGAAGAATACGTAACGAGAAATGGGGATGGGAGATGACGACAACAAAAAATGTCAATTAAAAATGTAAGATATTTCTGGGTACAGTGGCACATGCCTTTAGTCCTAGCACTCAGGAAGTAGAGGCAGGAGGGTCTCTGAATTTGAGGCCAGCCTAATCTACAGAGCGAGTTCCAGAGAAACCAGGGTTATGCAAAGAAACTCTGACGTGGGGAAAAAAAAAAGAAAGAAAAGAGGTAGTATCTATCCTATCACAAGAATTTTAGTAGATTTATTTTCATTCTTTAAAAAATCTGAACATAGGTTAACAATGTCCCCCAGTTTTCATTTCAAGTCAAATTCATAGACGGGATTACCTTGGAATGCTGCTCCTTTAACTTCATGATTATACCTGGGTCATCCTTCTTGCTCGCCATGAGCAATCTGAACATCTGCTCTCGATACTTGCTCATTATCAGTTCCAGGGCAGACTGGTGCTCTTCCAAGGATGTCCGCAGTTCTAGCGAGAACAACGTGCTTTATTCACATGAGTTACGATTATGTCAAACACTGAATTTTTAAGACAGTAATCTTAAAAAGAAACATGCAACAAAGAAGACCCTCATGTTTTACTGAAATAAGTTTTATGCTGTGTGTGTGTGCATGTTTGTCCCCATGTCGTGCACATGCACAGAGGTCACAGGACAACTGACTTTCACCCTCCACCAGGGGTTGCCAGGGACGGATACCAGGTGTCTTTGATCCACCGAGACAGCTCTCATTAGCTCTTTAAAGTGCTCATTTTTAAAACTCATTTCTTAAAAAATCATTTCAGACTGTAAGGCTGGACTGGGGAGAGCTCCACACAAGTACAGCACTGTGATGAAGCTGAGCATGTCTGCGGAACCCGGAAGGAACAAGAACCCTAACCCAGGGGCGGAGCCAAGGCTCCCTTAAGCTAATCTGCAGTGGAACAAATGACGTGTGGAGGAGAGCTGTGGATGAGGACAGAAGGGTGACCGGGAATTGACTGAAGGTCTCTGTACAAGGAAATAAAAATAGAAACAAATCTATTTATTTCTTTGTTGGTTTTCGGGACAGTTTCTCTGTGTAACAGTCCTGGCCATCCGCCTGATGATATTTATTCTTAAATTCAGACTAATGCTTGTGTTGAAGTGTAGTGACATCTCACTTGTATTTTAATAAATAAATCTTGCTTGAGACCAGAGAGTAAAACAGCCCCACTGGTCAGTCTTAGATCAGGCAGTGGTCTTCAATCCTTTAATCGCAGTAGCCACGCTAGTTGCCATAGAAACCTGGCTGTGCCACCTTTAATCCAGCACTAGAGGGGAATATAAAACAAGACAGCTCTCAGGCTCAGTCTCATTCTGAGATTCTTGGAGGCAGGATCACCATTTTAAACTGAGGTAGAGGTAAGAGCCAGTGGCTGGCTGTTTTGCTTTTCTGACCTTCAGGATGAACCCCAATGTCTCTGAGTTTTATTAACCGGGGTTCACTGAAGGATGGGGGAAAAGTCAAGTGAAAGTCTCCAGCTAAGACAGAATGGCACAGACTATGAGCAGCCAGGCTGGGACACAGAGGAGGGAGTGGGACTCCTTTCCAGGTTAAAAACAAAACAAAACCAAAATAAAAACCAAAACCCAGATATTGAGGAGAAGCAGCTGAGACAATGCTAAACAGGGCAGACTTGACGGAAAAGACTGGTTAAAGCAGCAGTGACTCCTGTCTATGCACACAGACCAGAAAGTGAGAGTAAATATTAAGAAGTAATGTCAGTTGACTATTTCCCCATTTAAAAAGGGTTCTATTTTTTTCATGTGTATGTGTCAGTACCTGCACATATGTCTGCGCATCACACATGTACCTCATGACCCCAAAGAGGGTGTCGTATCCTCGAGATGGAATGACAGGCAGCTCTGAACTGCCGGGAACTGAACCTGGGTCCACCTCCAGCCCCTGTGATCTGTGACTGCACCAGCCGGTCCCCAGCCAGCGTCACAGGAGACCCAACCCCTTGCCTTTGTTCTCCTGCTGCAGTTCTCGGATCTGCTTGTTTTCTTGCTGGATTCCCATCACCAGTGTGGACCTTGGCCGATGCCTTGCAACTTCATTAAGTTCTTGGATTTCTTCCTGATACTAATGAAAAGATTAAAGAACTTAACAAAAGGGAAGTCAGTATTTGCAAATTTTTACCTGCTAATTGATAAATGAGCAGAACCTCCAAGAGTTGAACAGAGGTATTACATGACTCAGCATTCCTTCCAACGGAAGAAAAAAGAAAACATCCACAGTGCCATTACTCATAACAGAAAAAGAGGAGTTCAAGTATCTACCCCCTGAAGAGGGAAGAAACAGGACACGCTGTGTCCCCTTGCAGTATTACTGGGCAATGGATTAAAAAAAAAAAAAAAAAAAGGCTGCTACATAATACAACCCAGATGAATTTTAATACATGGGAAGAGCCAATCATGGAAGCCATACAGCTCACGTCCAACTCACACAGTGAGTCTAGAGCAGGCAAACTCACTGGGAGAGCACAGTGGTTTCAGGGCTGAGAAGCTAGAAAGACACTGACTGACGGGATGGGTGTACAAGGCTCCACCCTGAGATAAAGCTGTTCCGTAGTAGGCCGTAGCTCTAGCTGTCCTCTAACTGACTTTGTAGACCAGGCTGGTTTTGAACTCAGAGATTCACCTGCTTTTGTCTCTCAAGTGCTGGGATTAAAGGCGTGCACCACAACACCTGGTTGGATTTTGAAATTTTTTTTTTTTAAATAGGAATCCAAATGTAAGATTATGCATTTTTCTTGAGGCATTCTTACTGGACAGCTATCAATGACTTCATCGTAACATTCCTGGTTCTCAACTTCAGGTGTCAAACACATCCCTGCCAGGTCTGTGACTCCTCACTGCCAGCAGACTGGATGGTCAAGGGGCAGGTGCTTTAGGGACACAGCAAGACAGACTGAGTGAACTTGCTCCACTGCTCCTGGTGACTTTTGAAAAGTCTTAGATCAGGGCTGCTTTGTCTGCCGAGACAGGGCTTCTCTGTGTAGCCCAGGCTGGCCTTGAACCTGTGTCTGCCTCCCCAGTGCTGGGACTAAAGGTGCATGTCACCACTGCCCAGCTAGGGCTGCTTTTTGAAAAGTTGGAAATCTTTATGGGGGATGGCTTACACAGTAGCTGAAGGCAGTCGTTTACTGGATGATGTCTTCCCATGCTATTAACAGGAAGCAAACCTACTTCATCCCCAAGGAAAGGGCAGATTTAAAACATGCCAGCAAAAATGAACTTGAAATAATTGCATAGATGAAAATTAGATATTTCCTTACATCATTTTAAAAAATATTTGGTTGTTAAACAATACCCAAGTACTTTTAGAAAGAAAAGTATAAACATCTTGGCATTATATAATACAACAAACTCTGGTCCTTATCTGATATATTTAGATTTAACAATTTCACTTATTTTTAACTCAAATGTGCATTTCTGTGAGAAGAAGGATGAAATGTATAGATTTAAAATAAACCTATGTACCTGTCACAGAACATCATATACCCTGGTCCAAAGTGAAGCACACACAAGAGTGAGGCTTTGTGCAAACTTCGGTTAGAAACAATCTGATTAGGCAGCAGGTTACTGCGGTAAACTTCGGTTAGAAACAATCTGATTAGGCAGTAGGTTACTGCAGTAAACTCCAGTTAGAAACAATCTGATTAGGCAGTAGGTTACTGCGGTGGTTTGAGCGAGTTTGAACGAGAATGGCTCCCACTGGCTCACGGCTTAAACACCTGTCACCAGGGAGTGACACTATTTGAGAGGGTTAGGAGGTGTGGCTTTGTGAGCCCCTCCTCTTCCTGCTGCCTGTGGATCTGGATGTGGAACTCTCAGCTCCTCCAGCACCAGCTCCATCTGCACGCCACCATGCTTCCTGACATGATGATAATGGACTTGCTGTGGTCAAGGTGTCTTTCCACAGCAACGGAACACTGACTAAGACATTTATGATTGAAGTATCACCCAAATATCAATGAGGCTTTGTTAAATGAAATCAGTCAGGAAAGGTCAAACCTGCTTCATGGCTTCCACTCGCTTGCTGAGGGCCGTGGTCTGCTCGATGAGGGACTCCGCCGCATCGTCATGATCGCGCAACCTTTCCACGAGGGTTTTCGCGTCAGCAAGTGCCTTCTCGATTGTGCAGCTCATTGCTAGAGGGAGACCAGTAAGTCAATTAAAATCAGGACTTAGGTCAGTTTCACATCATCACAGACACCTACTTAAGCTTCCCTTGCTAAGGCTGTTCACTGTAGAGAGGAAGAGCAGTCAGGAATACCATGTTCTGCCTGCTGGGGAACATGAAATCTGAAGTAAGAATGCTCCCTAGCCCCGCCCCCCATACACACTCACACGTGCACACTCAAAACTGAAGAGCCGAGCTGGCCTTTGTGTGCTTTGCCATGTTAAAGACTCAACCTCCTCCTGGATAAGCTACTGCAGCTTGTGTAAAGTGACATCATCTCAGTTTTCCTTATGGGAAGGAAGTTCCCACAGCGAATACCATCAGCCACTACAGACGACTTTCAGCATGTTCTAACGAAGCACTAAAGGGGATGCCGAGATTGGACACGGAGGGAACAGAAGCAGGAGGTGTTCGGCTGCATCCTGAAGGCGTCACCAAGGGCAACACTTGGCAGCAGTGACACAACAGCCGGCCATCTGCTGCAGGGTGCACAGTCTAGAGGGACCAAGCCTCTCCTCTGTAAGGTGGGGGTGAACAAGAGTTCCAGCAATTTGCTGAGTGTGGATCCTGGCAGCAGCCATAGCTGCTAAGAGGCATAACCTAAAATCCACACAGTGGAGACTGATCAACAGGCTGTCTAATCTCCAAACCAAAACACAAATCTGGAAAAACAGGGCGTCTCTTCCTATAACAGATTCCAGAAGAAGAGAAACGGAAGAAATGCTGGATATAGAACTCAGCAAAGCTGGGTGGATCTTGGTGAGTTTGAGGCCAGCCTGGTCTACATGGTGAGCTACAAAACAGCTAGGCTACACAGTGAGACCCTGTCTCAAATAAGCAACAAAAAAGGAAACAAACCAAGACTCTAGGAGGATAATTTTTAAAAAGCTCAGTTTGGGACTGAAGAGAATAGTTAATAGTGTTTGCTACTCTCGAAGAGGGCTGTAGTTTAGTTCCCAGCACCCATACCGGAGGCTCACAACCATCTTTAACTCCAGCTCCAAGGATTCAACACTCTCGCTGGCCCCTGCAGACACTCCGATGCATGTGTGCATACCCACACAGACACCCACACACATATAAAAATTAAGATCAAACACTTCAATGGACCTAAGAAAATGCAAAGTTGAATGATGTTAGAATTATAGCACAGGATATGAACAAAAACCCTGAAAAGGAACTAAACAGAAATCTCAGAAAAGAATTCAATAAAATAATTAAGATAAATTTATAGCATAACACGAAATGTTTGTATTAGAGTCTGAGATCTGAAATCAATTATCTAACTCCTAACCTTGAGAAAGTACGGAAAGGGCAGAACAAACCCCAAGTAAATAGAAGGTAAAGAAAATAAACACAGTAAAAGCATAGGCTGGAATGGGGGCGGTAGGGACAACCAGATACCAGAGAGACTGAATAACCAACTCAAAAACAAATAAAGAGCCAGCTGTGGAGGCCCATCCCAGTCCCCAGGAATCTGCAGTGGGTGCATCAATAGGAGTCCAGTCTGGGTTACACAGTCTGTTGATGTGGGAGTGTCATATGTCAATCTGTTGATTTCATTGGTTAAGTAATAAACAAACTGCTTGGCTCATAGCTTAGAACATAGGTGGGTGGAGTAAACAGAACAGAATGCTGGGAGGAAGAGGAAGTGAGCTCAGACTCCACAGCTCTGCTCTCGGGAGCAGATGCCTCAGAGAGACGCCATGCTCCCCGCTCCTGGGAAGATACACTCCCGGTAAGACCGGTGC
>NW_004949097.1:13039867-13060966 GCF_000317375.1 Microtus ochrogaster | reverse complement strand
TAGAGATGGGTTGATCGGGATATCAGAATTAGCCAGTAAGGGCTAGAGCTAAAGGGCCAAGCGGTGATTAAATGAACACAGTGTCCGTGTAATTAATTCGGGTAGAGCTAGCCATGTGGGCGGCCGGGTGCCGGGACGCCGCTCCTATTTCTACAGTCTGTCTCCATTCCAACTCACCTAAAGAATAAGAGAAATCACTACAGAGCCATACTTCACTCTAAACGCAAGTGAACAGAATAATATATCTCATATACATGAATTAGATATTTAGATTAAACATATTTGGGTGGTTTGAAAGAAAATGGTCCCCAAATGGAGTGGCACTATTAGGAGGTGTGGTCTTGTTGGAGGAAGTGTGTCATTGTGGAGGTAGGATTTGAGCTTCTCTCAGTGTGACAGCTAGTTAACTTCCTGTTGCCTCTGAGACAAGATGTAGGACTCCAGGTCCAGCACCAAGTCTGCCTGCATGTGCCATGCTCCCCTTCAAGATGATAATGGACTGGACCTCTGAAATTGTAAGCCACGTCAATCAAATGTTTTCCTTTTATAAGAGTTGCTGTGGTCATGGTGTGTCTTCACAGCATTGAAAACCCTAACTAAGACAAGATTA
The DNA here is from genome assembly GCF_000317375.1 of Microtus ochrogaster. Taxonomy (NCBI): domain Eukaryota; kingdom Metazoa; phylum Chordata; class Mammalia; order Rodentia; family Cricetidae; genus Microtus; species Microtus ochrogaster. The sequence continues at coordinate 13,060,356 of NW_004949097.1, read as the reverse complement.
ATTCCTCAAAACCCACAAATGACATAAAGTCATACAAGAAGAAATGGTAACTAGTAACAGACCTATAACTATTATAGCCACTGTAGTTACATAACCAAATTCCTACAGCTATTTTCTAACAAGTTTAAATAGTAAAGAAACTGGAGTTTAAAAATATCCTGCAAAAAAGGCTCCACATCCAGAGAGCTTCAGTGACAAGTCCTAAAATATACCAAGGGCTGGAGACATGGCTCAGAGTCAACAGCACTGCTGCTCCTGTAGAAGGAGCACCCATGGGTGGTTCATGACCATTACTAACTCCAGTTACAGGGGATCCGACACCCTCTTACCAACTCCATGGGCACACATGTACAGCACATAGATACGCGCAGGCAAAAAGTCCATACACATAAAACAAACCTAAAAATTGATTGAAAAACAAAACATCAAAAGTATAAAATCAATGCCTTGTTCAAGGGTCAGGCAGGTCAATATAGGCCCTAGCTCACAAAACAAATAGTACTATCCAATCTCTTTAAGGAAACTGGAACACTTATATGTGGAGCATGGTGGCACATATCTTTAATCTCAGCACTCCAGAAGCAGAGGCAGAGAGATCTCTATGAGCATCAGGTCAGCCTGCTCTACAAAGAGAGATCCTACCTCAAACAAACAAACAATAAAAGGAAAGAAAAGAAAAACAAACACTTTTAGATTCCAAAAGCAATTCGGCATTTAAAAGATCTTAACATTACTGATACCAAAACCATACAAAAGGAATGAGAAAAACAAAAGAAATCACAGAATAATATTTCTCATGAATACAGTACAAAGACTAAATACTTTCCCCACTAAAATTATAACAAGTAAGGATGTTCCAATTAATTGTCCTATTAGCTCAGGCTTATTATTAACTAGCTCTTACAACTTAAATTAACCCATAATTCTTGTCTATGTTTGGCCAAGTGGCTTGGTACCTTTTCTCAGTGAGGCATTTTCATCTTGCTTCCTCTGCATCTGGCTGGTGACTGCATCTTTGCCTTCCTCTTCCCAGAATTCTCCTGTTCTGATCGCCCTGCCTATACTTTCTGCCTGGCTAAGTAGGTCAAACAGTGTTTTATTAAAGCAATACGAGTGACAAATCTTTACAGTGTACAAGAGCATTGTCCCACAGCAAATAAGGGTAAGGGGAACCATCAACTGGGATACATACAAGAAAACTGTTCTGATTTGTAATCCATGCTGCTATACTAAAAAATCTTAAAGAATAAAAACAATTTCTCTCAATGTTTAAAAGGAGACAGGAGTCAAGTGAGATACACAGAGAGAACACAAATGGGTAGGTAGGGAGGTGGGGAAGATCTGGGAGAAGTTGGAGGATGAAAATAATAAAAATACATTCTATGAGATTTTCAAAGACTAAAATGTAAAACATAAAATTCCTATAATCTATGATTTTAGCATGTTCGTAGGATACAAGAACCAACTGTTCTTCCATAAACTAGCAATGACAATTTGAAAACAATTAAATATACAAAAATTAGGTAATGTATATTAAATGGATTAATTCCTCAAAACCCACAATGACAAAAACCTCATAAGAAACAAGTGTCTAAGAATATTTCTAGAAACATTTAAAATAGTTACATTTATGATTGCATATACATTATAACAAATATAATAGATAAGTGACATTCTTGAGCACAATCAAAGTATACAGGATCTATACGCTGGCAACTACAAAATGCTAACCAAAAACAAAGTAGGGTCTAATTATGCGGAGAAAACACTGTGCTCAAGGATTTAATGACTCAGTATAACGGAGACAAAACGTTTTCAGCTATCAGTCAATACAGCTGGAAGCTGACAAGCTGAGTCTATAATTTCTATAGAAAGCAAGGAAACTAGAATCACTGAAACCATCGTGCAGAGATACAAGTGTATGATTTAAGACTCACTTTACAGACAGCATAGAAACGATGGCTCTGATACAGGGAGACAGAACAGAGATGCAGAAACAGGCCCACAGGAGGGCAACCAATCCATTTTTGAAAATGCGCAAAGGGAGTTGGGTGTGGTGCGGACACTTCTGTAACTCAATCACTGCGAAGGTTGAGGCAGAGGAATCACTGAAAGTTTGGGGCTAGCATGAATTACTACAGTGAGTTCAAGGCCAGCATGAGCTACACAGAGTCAAAAGACAGAACAGCAAAGTGTAAAGACAAGTCAGAGAAACCAGGTGCTAGGAAGATGGCTCAGTGGTTACGGTACAGGCCCTCAGCTTCGAGGATGACAGGTCAGACACTCGGTCAGGCCACTCCCAAGTGTCACTAACTCGAGCTTCAATCTGAAGCCCTCTTCTGATCGTCAAGAGCACCTACACATGTGTGCACACACATACATACATATCCACTTTTTTTTTTTAAAAAAAAAAAGAGAAACATTTTCAACAAATGGCACTGGAAGAACCAGACACCTATGTGCCAGAGAGTAATCTCAATACAATTCTTACTTGGTTTATAGAATGCTTTACTCAAAACGGAGCACAAATTTTAATATAAAATGAAAAACAGTAATATTATAAGGGGAAAAGGAAGCAAAGAAAATCTCTGTAATGTGGAGATAGTCAGTACCAACAGCATGAAACAAACATCAAACCATGAAAACCGCTGGTGAACCAGGCTTCATCCAGATGAGTAACTGACTATCAGAAGCTAAGACAGTCTGACCTCGAGGAAGCATTTCCAAGTTATACATCTGATGGAGCACTCAACCAGAAAAGAAAAAAAAAAGCTGTCAAAGTCTAATTTTAAAAATGGCCAAAAGACTTTAAATACTTACCCTAAAAGATATGCATATGGTGGGGGAAAAAGCACATGGAAGATGTTTACTATCACTAAAGAAATTTAAATAAAATGGTGATGGCCTGCACCACAATCCTACACAAACTGCTAGGTAATACTTACAACTTGGAGTAGGCTCCCTCCTCCCACCATATGGGCTCAGGGATCAAACTCAGGTTGTCAGTTTGTGGCAGGCCCACTAATTTTAATTAACTCAAAATGGTAGATCTCTGGACCTAAAAATGCCACCTTATTTTGCCGTTTAGACGAGAGACGGGTGCCACTCCTTTTTCTCCACTGAGAAAATGGACTCAAGGGTTCCAAACACAGGAGCTGAGTTAGAGCCTGGTGGGGCCAGGACTGGAACTCCACGCCACACTGGACCTGAGGGCCCTAGAACTATCTCAGCATCCAGAGGTGGAAAGAATAAATCCCCTGACTCCACAAAGTGGAACTTCTAAAAGATTTAATCTTTTTCATTTCAAGTCAACCAAGGGAGATGTACATGAAGAACAATTTAAAAAACAAAAAAATTTGAAAATTTTATGTAACTACAAAAATCTAGCCATTGTTTTAAGTATACATTAATATTAAGAAATGACTATGTTGGGACTTTAAAAATGTTCTCTAGGCTGCACAAAGACTAACAAAGTGAACTACATTTTTACATCTCAGAAGTCTAAACCTATCTGCACAGAAAGAATTGTAAACAGATAACTCAGCGCCTAATCTTATTAACATTTTAGAAAACAGTGGTGCAGCCTCTGAAAGCCTGTGTACTCATTTCCTATTTGCAAAACCTCAAAAGAGCTTAAAATATTTTATAATATGAGTTTGCTTTGCCACCCTTCCTAAAAGATGCTTCCTCTCCCTTTTTGGCCTGTAAGTAATGTGGGAGAGATACTGTTCTCCACATTCTGCTATAAATTTTAAAAAACAGACTCCAATTTAAAGGAATCTTCTCAAATGTATCTGCCTATTTTTTTCAGTGCTTGTCTTTTTTTTTTTTTGGTTTTTCGAGACAGGGTTTCTCTGTGGTTTTGGAGCCTGTCCTGGAACTAGCTCTTGTAGACCAGGCTGGTCTCGAACTCACAGAGATCCGCCTGCCTCTGCCTCCCGAGTGCTGGGATTAAAGGCGTGCGCCACCACCGCCCGGCTTTCAGTGCTTGTCTTAACTAGTCATAACATATCTAAATTATTTTATACATGTAGGCTCAGACTTCAGGGGCAGACTTTTAAGAAGTTTTCTTTACTTTTGCTTCCTGCTTTAGTCCCATTTTCACCCACTCTGCCACTAAGACATTTGCAGTCAGATTCTGACAGATGGTTGAGAACATTCTGCTGCTGATTAAAGAGAAACCACCACCTACCCACAACAGCAATTGCCAGCTGTTTACTTTTAGCTTTTAGTTAAGAAAAACCTCAAGAAATTCTTTTTACCCCATGAATATGAATGTACTTGAAGGTCTATGAAGAACATCCGAGGGGCTGGAGAGATGGCTCAGAGGTTAAGAGCATTGCCTGCTCTTCCAAAGGTCCTGAGTTCAATTCCCAGCAACCACATGGTGGCTCACAACCATCTGTAATGAGGTCTGGTGCCCTCTTCTGCAGACATGCACACAGACAGAATATTGTATACATTAAAAAAAAAAAAAAAAGGACATCTGATACTCCTAAAGCTGAAAGGCCACAGTTTGGGAGAAAGAGCACCGGTGAATCAAAACCAACCTAGAACTGTGTGGCTAGGCTGTGTGTGTTCAAAGAACTAACCTAACCTAAACCAGTTATTTCTAACATTCGGGCAGTCAGTGGATCTCTACATGAATGCATATATGCTGAGCGCTGTCAAAAACATTTGTGTCATATAAAATTCGACTTGTCAGATATGAAGATACTAGCATAAAACAAAACCATTTGATGCATGAGGTGTGTGTGCATGCACATGCATATGCTATTATATAAAACCTCCATCAACTAATAGCAAAAGTACAATTTCATACATGTTAGAATACAGGGCTGCTCATATTCAAAACAGGTAAAGGGCAGTTACCCGAAAATAAAAAAGGCCCTTCGGGTTCTAATGCTCTGATTTTTAAGGGACCAAGAATTTTTGTAGCAGATTCTTTAGAATGACTGCATTATAAATATGTATATATATATATATGCATAAATAATGCTTGCTATGTGCCAACACTGAGCTAGCTTTTGTTTTAAAGATGAGTAAGACATGATTCCAGACTCAAGTTCAAGCTGGCAGGAGAGACAAATAATTGAACATATAATACATCCTAATAAATACTGCAGAATTATGTCAAGAGCTCTGGGAGCTCACTGTATTATCAATGTCACCCAAGGAAGTTTTGGGTTTTGATAGACGGTGAGACAGCAGGAAAAGCAAGCATCCCAACAGGACTATACCGGGCGAACAGCGGCAGAGGTCTGCGCTCACACCCAACAGCTTGGCATGCGTGCCTGGTAAAGAAGTAGGGGCAGCAACAAGGTGACACTAAGAAGTAAAATACGATTTGAGACGGTGCGGTAAAAGGCCCCGATGAATCAATATGCTTAAATTAGAACTTGAGAAAGTTTCAGGGGACATAATGCATTTCACAGGGACACCCGTTTGGGGTGGTGGAAGAAAGGGAACTGTAATGATCGCAGGGAAAGAAGACATAACCTGGCTCGGTGTGAGTGAGATACAGAACCTTAGATAATTCTGAGGTCCGTGGTCTGGAAAGGAGCATGGCACTGTCGATCACGGTCGGGATACAAAAGAAAAGCAGACAGAAGAGTCCCCGCTCTTTCGGAGCAGACACCTCTTGTCAATCAGTAGCTCACCATAGAAGTAGCAGCATAAAAACAGCAGTCTCTCAAAGAAAACCTCAGAACGGGAGAAGGAAGGTCTGCGGATCACAGAACGGGAGAAAGAAGGAAGGTCTGCAGATCACACATACACATGAGCCTCCTCCTGTCCGCACACATCACTCCCGAGAGCGGAGAACCGCACTGCTGTTGAAAAATGGAGGAACGCACGCACTTGGAGCTTACGAACATCTTTCTGGAGAAAACCAGTTCTTCAACTCGGAACAGAATTCGGACAGGCACTGCGGGATTAAATCAATCAGGACGGTGGCGAAGTCCAAGTCGCCAACAAGGTGCAGCGCCCGGAGGTACATTCAACAGTGACAAGTCCCTCCCGCCACCGCCCACGGAGCTCCCGGGAGGCCCGGGCAGGAAGAAAACAAACCCGGAAGGGGTGCCCTGAGGCGAGTGAGGGCTCGGGGTTTTCCCGGATCTTCCGTACCTCGGTTCCCGGACAGGAGCTCGGCGGAAGCACGGAGAGAGGGAGCCCGGCTCGGGGGCTCGCCCACGTCTTATTCCACTCACTCGGCTCCAGTCCCTCTTAGCCGTCGGCGACAGGGACCCGCGAGATCCCGGCGTCCAGGGGCGGCCTCCCACCCTCGCTGCGCCTGCTCAGCGACCAGAAGCACGGCGCTGCCCAGACGGCGGCCGCTCGTACCGGCAGCCCGAGCGCATCGGACCCATCCCCGGCCGGTCCAGAACCTCCGTTCCCGGCAGCCGCGGAGAGCCAAGCCTCGCGAGACTTCCGTGGACGCCCGCGAGAGAACTCCCACCCCCTGGATGAGGGGCTCGCCGCTGATTGGCAGATGAGGCGGGGGCGGGCCCGAGCCCGCCCTCTTAGCCCCGCCCACCTCGTCTGCTCTCACGCTTTTGCTCTGCTGCTCGCGAACTCTCGCGTGGTTTCCGAGGCCGGTGGAAGGCGGAGAAGGGGAGGCGGCGGGGCTGGGCTTCGCCTCTGCAGAGCCGAGGCCGGTTTGGGCCGGTTTAGGCCGGGCCTCTGCGGCCAGTGCTTGCTTTGGGGGATTCTCTCAGGTCGTCCTGGCCGTTCTTCCCAACGGTTGATTGGGGACAATCGTTGAAGGCATTTTTTTCCTTCCTCCCCGTTCTTTTCACTAGCTCCGCCCTCTTCCGGTTCGGGGCTCTCCTCGGAGGGGAAGGGAAGATGGCGGGGCTGTGCGAGGGCGCCGTGCGCACGCGCGGGCCCGAGTGCGCTCTCGTGCGCGCACGCGCAGGCGCGCGCTCCTGCGTTTAGGAAGCCGGTGTGTTGGGAGATGAGCGGGGCAGTCCTCCGCCGGTGGTACCCGACTCCACGGCTGTGCACCGACTCCCCACCCACCCTCCTCAGCCTTCTCCCTCGGCCTCCGTTCGTTCGCTGCAGGACCAGGCACGAAAGTAAGCGAACCTCGCTGCCGCGGGCTTCCCCGTCCGCTCGCCTTGCACACCGCCCCCCCACCCGCAGCCAGGTGTGTGCAGGTTGCCGAGAGGCACTTGTGCGTGGTGGGGCGCTCCGGGCGGTCCAGAGCGGCAGAGGGAGTAGCGGGACCGTTAAGATGGTTCGTCCCCTTGCACACTCTTGTTTCTGCTTCCCATGTGCTTTTAGAGTGTGGATTTTTTTTTTTTGTCTGTTGTGTGTAAGATTTTTATGAGCGAACCAGGGGACTGCACACCACGTATTCTGTCTGTATTTTCTTTATAAAGTTTTAGAAGTGGTTCGTCCTCAGCATCTGCTTGTTTTGGGAGACATGGTGAATTCCTACGGTGTATTTATTGCAAGTTGCCTGGGGAGGATGAGGGTTTGGACTGCACGGAAAGACCCAATGTCTTGTACTTTTGCTGTCAGTATTCTCCTGTGGACTTTCCCTCTGCCCCTAGCACGGATCAGCATACATGCCTTTGAAGAATTGATCTGTGATATATAGGGAATATGAGTCCAATACAAATAGTATCTACAGACGTTTTCTTCTATTTTAAGTACTTTGTAAGAGAAAAGAGAATTAGGGACTCACTTTGTTAGGTAAATTGACAGCATTATGTGATGTAGCTCAGCTCTTGAACTGGCACCACAACCTTGCCCTTTGTTGAACAAAACTCTTGGAACTTAGGCACCCCGCCAAATCTTGAGGGAAATACACCTAAGTGATAAATGCTATGTACCAACATTTGACTACTATGTTTATCCTTTTACAGATTAAGACAAAATGAAGATTTTTTCCGAATCTCATAAAACAGTGTTTGTTGTGGATCACTGCCCGTACATGGCAGAGTCGTGCAGGCAGCATGTAGAGTTTGATATGCTGGTGAAGAATAGGACCCAAGGGATCATCCCTTTGGCTCCCATCTCCAAATCCTTGTGGACGTGCTCAGTAGAATCGTCCATGGAATATTGTAGAATCATGTATGACATATTTCCTTTCAAAAAGCTGGTGAGTGTTATGAACAAACTTGTGACTTGGGGTGTATTTAACTGTGTAAATAGTTATGTGACTTTGCTGTAGATTTCTAACTATTGTTTAAAATGTATGCAGAACTGCTCCTTATGATTAATATTGTTTGGGTATTTAACTATGGCCAGCAGTAATGATGGCTCATGGATGCTGAGCGCTTCCAAGTTCTAGGTGGGTTCCACAGTGCTTTCTACTTACACTTATACGTTGTACTCACTGGCCTAACAGTCCTGTGAGGGGAGTAGTGTGTGTGCTAGGCCATGAGCAAAGTGTATAACACATACGTGCGCTACATGTATGGAACAGGCACTTAAACTAAGTGTGTAACATGTGGAACAGGCACTAAACCTTGAGAACAACTGGTATCTCAAGTGGGAGGAATGTTGAGAGGTTATTGTTTTGTATCCCTGGGTGTCCTAAAACTCTTTGCAGACCAGGTTGGCCTCAGACTCAGGTCTACCTTCAGCTCTCAAGTGCTGAGAATAAAGACGTGCGCCACCTTCCCAGTTCCAGAAAGCTAAAAGTTTTGTTGTGTTGTTGTTTTTATTGTTTTAATCAATGAGAAGAGACATTGACATTTGACAGAAAATTCCAAATATTAAAGCTACCTTTAGGTTTCAGTATTTTAAATATTTCAAGATAAGCTGTCAAGTAATGCTAGTAGATGTCAAGTGTTTCGTATTATTTGCATCCTCATCTTCCCTCACTGGGCTTGTCTTGTGCTAGGATCCCTGCTCCCAGTGCATGCTAGGCAGGCACTGTACCACTGTGCTGTATTTTCATCCTTACAGTGCTTTTCAATTCACCTTTTACTGAGGAGTTCACTTCCGTCATTTGGCCGTCAGTGCCTTGGACGGCTTTTGGTGCTCTGCCTAAGTGTTTCTTTAGGCTTACCTCCAGCTCTCTGCTTGTTTTGGATTTTGCCTTTTTGGGAGTGCATTTAAATTTAAAGGCCTTTGCATCTGCTGTTTGCATACTTGGGATTATCTCTCCCTGGCTTGTTCTGGGACTGGTTGAGTAGTCAATTTGAAGGCCTCTCAGTGGCTGTCTCTCTAGAGAATCCTGTCTTTTCCCACCTGACTTTGAGAAACCGAGTTGTTTCTCATAGCGTTTATTGTTCTCTGAAATTTTCCTGTTCGTTTATTTGCTTGTGTTCTTTCTGCACTGCTTTGCCACATTTCCACTCCAGACGTTCCCCACGTTGTGACAGAAGTGTTTATCTATTACCGCGTTCCCACGTACTGGGTGCCTGGATGGCAGCTGCATGTCCTAGGCATTCACATTCACAGAACCATGAATCAGACAGTGCGTTATTTTACAGTTGGTGGCGATCCTGTGAGGCTAGAGTTGAGTACTAATTGTTTTTTTGTATCCGTTAGGTGAATTTCATTGTGAGTGACTCAGGAGCTCATGTTTTAAATTCTTGGACTCAAGAAGACCAAAACTTACAGGAGGTATGCTTAGATTTTGAAAATTGTCTAAATGTATAAAACTTCCTAAGAATGATTAATTTTTTTTTAAATTCCTGAATCTTTGCAGAGTTTTAAAATACCAAGTTATATGAAAAGAAACAGCTCTTTTCATTCCAGTCATACCCACCCCAAGCAAATCTCAGCGCTAGCTTCTGGTTTTTATTTACATGTTAAATATAATTTCTACCTAACATATCTTATTTAGTTAGTTCTTAATTTAAACGTTATTCTGATTGTTAGTGATGATTTACTAAGATCCTCTCCCCATGCCTTTCCCTTGTTCTTTCTAATTGTTTTATCAGAATTTTTGTTTAGAATTCTGCTTTTGTATTATCCATAAAAGCGTTGTTCACTGCTTTGCCAAATATTGTTTATTTGTGGAATATTGTTTATTTATATTGATTAATATGTTTGCCAAATATTTTTTATTTATTATTGACTATTTATTTGTGGAATCTATAATTTCCTTTTTCTTCCTGTATACCTGTCATTGTTCAAATCCCTCAAGCTTCTCAGCCTTTTTCTGACCACCAGTGCATCGGATAGTTGAGCAGTTTGCTGCGGCCCAGTTTGCACTGGCTGCGTGACTCCATGAGCTTGTGCTTTTCACATTGCATTGTTTCCTCTGTGATTGCTTGTCTGGTGGAGTGTGATGTGGCTCTTGTTATCGCTGTGTTCGATAAGAAGAGACGCTTTCTCAGAGCTGTGAGGCTCTCACTCCACTCTGCTCAGGTTTCCCTTGATGCTGCTGAAGACGCCAGTGCCGTTCTACATAAACTCCGAAGGCTTTAGGAGTCTTCTTTCCTCATTTATATCCTGAAAGTATCCGTGAGCCCTAGCGGGTCTTTTCCCATTTGTTAGGTTGGACCTTACATTCTTAGTTCAGAGAAAACTCTGGAGTTGTATGTTTGATACTGTTGTTGGGTCTGTGCTCTGTATCTTTGTAGGATATCTATTGATGGGTGTTGGACTTCTGGGTTGAAGTCGTTTTTCTTACTGAGCACTTGTGTTATCTGACTGCTCGCGCCTTCTCACTCTTATTTGTAGTTATATTTGACGATATTCTAATCTCTAAGAGCTCGTCCTTGTGCTCTATGTCCTTTTTGTCAGTCTTCTTCTATGGTTGCATATGTATTTTAGAACTGGAGGTTATTATGGTTTATTTGAAGGTCAGTTTTGATCTTTATGTTCCCAGAGTTTTTTCCATGATGAGACTGTACTTAGTGCCTGCTGACCTTTGGCTGCACAGTGTTGTTTGTCAGCAAAGTCTGACCAGGGAGTCAGTGTAGGTAGGTATTCCTCACTGGGCTGCCCTGTGGTATAAGCCAGGTTTTCTTAAGGAACCTCAAAATGTCACAGTCAACAGGTCTTCTCTTTGGGACCCTGCAAGTTCCCCAGAGAAGGTCCTCTACTATTTTACCTGTGTGCTGTGAACTTCGTCGTCAGGGTCTGCCACTCTCAGGAGGGCTCTGAGATTCTATTTAATCTTGCTACTTTAAATCTAGTACTAATTGTTATCCAAGGATAGTTCTAGTTTTATGTGGTGGTTTAAAATTTAAATTATAGGTCTTTTGTAGCCTTTGCCATGTTTAGATGCTTAGGAAGCCACTGGCAGATAGAGTTCCTGTTTGAGATAGGACAAATAGGGGACAGTGCAGCTTTCCTTAAAGCTCCAGGACTTTGCCCTGTGCTCTGCAGTATGTGTGCATGGTGCTATGCGAATGTGACTCTGTGTGCATGGTGGTCTGGGGAAGGTAATTGGTCAGTGGGTTAGGGTCTGAGTCAGTTGCTGTGTGCTGACGTCAGGCTATTTGTTCATTTTTTAGCACCTCCCTCAACCTTGGTTTGTATGCTGCTCGGGACCTCCTATGGGTGGAGTTTTCCTGTCTCGCAGCAGTTCTCAAATAAACACACTGAGGCTTATGTTAACTATCTATGCTTGGCCAATAGCTCAGGCTTATCACTCATTAGCTCTTACCTTTTAAGTTAACCCATGTTCCTTATTTACACTCTGCCACATGGTACCTTTATTAGCATGGCATATTTATCTCTGTTCTCTCTGTATCTGGATGGTGACTACAGACTCTGTCCTTCTCCTTCCCAGCATTCTCAGTTTGGTTCTCCCGCCCAGCCTTATTCTGCTCAGCTATTGGTCATTCATCTTGTTTATTAAGCCAATCACAGAGACAAATCTACAGTGTACAAAGGGTTATTCCACTGTACCCTCCTATTCTGAAATGTTTCTCAGATTCTGTGGGGTGTGTCATCCTCTTGTCTTTTTTCTCCTGTAGGTGCCTAGATGTCAGCTTGTTCAGTCCTGTTATGTCATTGCCATTTTTTCACTGTTATAATTCTCGTTGACTCTTCTCAGACTGCTCTTACTTGTCTATATTGTCTCCTTTTTATCTGTGGATTTTGTGCTTTTTTTTTTTATTGTGGTAGGAGTGTTCTTGGGGATTGCACCTATGGCTTCCTGCATGCTAGACAAGCACTGTACCATGAACTGGATCCCCTTTGTAAACTTTTGAGACTTTGAATTTATGCCTCACCTTCGTTAGCTAGTATAAATGCCTATCCCATCAGGGCTGATAGATTTATGTTTTCAAAAATTACTTTATTGTGGTCTTAGTGGAGGGAGCACAGATAAATTCAGGCTAAATTTATTAAGTTTACCATTTATTATTTAAGAACATGGAGTATCTGGTAGCGTTTGTTTATTGCTATTGCTTAGTTTGGATAGAAGGTGTCAGTCTACCAAATTCTTCACTGGTGACATAGGAATATTTGAATTAATTTATTTAATTTTTTTCTGTTAATGGATGTCCTTCAATGGAAATAATCCCTTCCAAGGTGAGTTTTAATAAAATGCTTTAAAAAACTGTTTATCGCCGGGCGGTGGTGGCGCATGCCTTTAATCCCAGCACTCGGGAGGCAGAGGCAGGCGGATCTCTGTGAGTTCGAGACCAGCCTGATCTACAGAGCTAGTTCCAGGACAGGCTCCAAAGCCACAGAGAAACCCTGTCTCGAAAAACCAAAAAAAAAAACAAAAAAAAAAAACTGTTCATCACAGTTTTTGGTCTTAAATATTTGTGATCAGTCATTTAAACTGTGTTGTAATATGAGCAGCAGGGCTGCGTCCCCAGCACCCCGGCCGCCTGATAGTTTATGCCCTAAAATAATTACACGGACACTGTATTCTTTTAAACACTGCTTGGCCCATTAGCTCTAGCCCTTACTGGCTAATTCTGATATCCTGATCAACCCATCTCTAATAAACTGTGTAGCACTGGTCTTACCGGGAAAGATTCAGCATGTCTAACCTGGCGGCTTGCTTCATCGTGTGCGTCTGCCCGGGAGAGGGGAGCATGGCCTCTGAGCTCACTTCCTCTTCCTCCCAGCATTCTGTTCTGCCTACTCCACCTACCTAAGGGATGGCCTATTAAAATGGGCCAAGGCAGTTTGTTTATTACCAATGACCTTCCTCCATCAAAACTGTAAGCATGTCTGACTTGTCATTTTGAGGTACTGAAGAAATAGCGTTTTTATTAGTGTAGCTTTATACTTTTACCTCCAGAATATTCTTAATAGTCACTGTCTTTCAGGAAGTACCATGAAAAAAACCTCACTGAGCCTTTCTAGTTGTGTGTGAATAAAAACGAGCACACATTGTGTGGATCCTCCTTTTCTGCACCCCGGGGCATAGCCAATAGTAGGTGATGTAAAAGAAGTTGCATGAAGGCAAGTCCTGTAATCCCAGCCTTCAGGAGGAATAGGCAGGGAGGATGAGGAGTTTAAGATCAATCTAGACTCCGCAGTAGGTTGAGGATATCCTAGGCTACGGCAGATGCGGTCTCAAAAAAACCAAACCCAGTATACCCAATTAAGTGTCCAGTAATACCTCCCTCAGTGCTCTGAAGTTGAGTGTGTACCAGGAAGAAACGCCACTCTGAGGGCAGCTCTAGCCAGCCACTGATGTTGAAGACGTTTCTGTGTGACATATATACAGAACGTTGTGCTTTGGTTACCCTTATCACAACCAGTTGTCGAAAATCCTCAAGGATAGGGAGTGAAGTCAGCTGGCTGCAAATATTTGGGCTGGAGGGACTTTAGATGTCCTTTGCTCTAATTCCCTTCTCAGGCGGGCACAGGGCCTGAGACCCCCAGCCACCAGGGGTGGTGGTCTTTCCATTATGGCACACAGTTCTAGCCTGTATACATGGTTTGTACAAAACAGATCTACAGGAGTTTAGATCTTACTTTTGTCTGTTAAATAAAGTTTGAGAATGCCACTGTTGTGAAATAGGTTCCATTATTACTGTTTATTTTCAGGTTAGGTGAGGAAAAGGGCCAGAAGAAGTTGACAAGGGTCACATAGTTAATAAAAGGCTGAACATAATCGCAGTTCATTTCTGACTCCACGATGTCTTTCTGCTGCTTTCCCCTCTTATCAACCAGGGCTTGTTAAACTTTTCCTAAATTACCGGGGTATATGTTGGTTTATGAATCATATTTTTCCTTCTTTGGTTACTTTTTTAAAATAAACACTGCACATCTAATTAAAGAACTTTTTCTCTCTGTACATATGCAGTTTACATGCTTCCTAAGCTTCTTCATCACTTTCCTGTCAGGCTGTGACAGAATACCCGTCAGAAGCAGCTTAGGGAGGAAGGCTGTCTTTGGGTTTACAGTTTCAGACGTGTGCAGTCCCATCATGGCAGAGGAGGCGCAGTGGTGGTGGCAGCCCTGTTTGGAGCCATCTGTGTGGGGCTGTGAGGTTGGCATATCAGGAGGCCAAGTGGGAGAACAGCAGGGCCGGGCAGTGCCCCTCAAAGCCCTTCATTCAGTGGCTTACGTTTGCTCTGTGGTACCTAGACCCAAAGGTTTCACAGCTGAGGTGCAAGTGTTGAGGCATGTGAGCCTGTGGGGCTATTTCGGCTCAAGCCATAGCAAGTACAAGTTGTTTGTTGAGATACTGCCCACTTTTCATTTCCTTTCTTAATTAGTGGTGCTGAAACCTGTTTGAAGCAATTGAGGAGCGCCAAACCAGTGTCTTTCTAAACAGCTTCACATTAGCACTACCCAGTACCAAGTTCATTGTGTGCACTGACACTACAAATCAACATTTATAAAAATACACTATTATTTTCAGTATATAAATAAAACATGTATTTATGGAATACAAAGTGATATTTTAATACATGTATGCACTGTGTAATATTCAAATCAGGTAAATAATATTTGTCTCTGCAAAAATTTAACATTTCTTTTTGGGGTGGGGGATTGAGACAGGTTTTCTCTGTAGCTTTGGAGCCTGTCCTGGAACTAGCTCTTGTAGACCAGGCTGGCCTCAAACTCACAGAGATCCTCCTGCCTCTGCCTCCTGAGTGCTGGGATTAAAAGCGTGCGCCACTCTTGCCTGGCAAATTTAACATTTTTTGAGACTGAAAACTTTTAAAATTCTTTCTTGGGCTAGGGATGTAGCTAAGTTGGTAGAATACTTAAGTAGTAGGCGTGAAGCCCTGCATTCAGATCTGCAGCACAGCATGAAGCCGGGTGTGATGGTGAATACAGTCTCAGTGCTGGAGTTGAAGGCAGCAGGTTCTGAAGTCTGCATAGAGTTTGAACCTAGCTTGGGATACCCGAGATCTTCTCTAAACAAACAAACAAACAATCTTAGCTTTAAGAAGTGTGTACAAGGGGGCTGGAGAGATGGCTCAGTGGTTAAGAGCATTGCCTGCTCTTCCAAAGGTCCTGAGTTTAATTCCCAGCAACCACATGGTGGCTCACAACCATCTGTAAGGAGGTCTGGCGCCCTCTTCTGGCCTTCAGGCAGAATTTTTATACACACAGACAGAATTTTTTTTAAATATTTTTTATTATGTATACAATATTCCATCTGTGTGTATGCCTGCAGGCCAGAAGAGGGCACCAGACCCCATTACAGATGGTTGTGAGCCACCATGTGGTTGCTGGGAATTGAACTCAGGACCTTTGGAAGAGCAGACAATGCTCTTAACCACTGAGCCATCTCTCCAGCCCCACAGACAGAATATTGTATACATAATAAATAAATAAATATTAAAAAAGAAGTATGTACAATATATTGTCATTATGTAAAATTACCTTACAAACCAGTTCTCCTTTTCCTTCTACTCTGGGTCCTCTTGGGGATCAAACTCAAATTGTCAGGCTTGACAGAAAGCTCCTTTCTCAATGGGCCATTGAGTAACCCTCCTTCCTTATTTTTGATGCTAAAGCTAGGTCTCTCTGGCCGCTTGGATCCTGTGAAGGTTTCTCCTGTGACATAGAAATAACATGCACAAATGCAGTGAAAGTGATGTTTAGCACATGTACATTGTGTGGTGTTCTAGCCTGGTAATCAGTTCTTAACAATCTTCAAGTCCAAAACCACTAAAGCCCTGAACTGTTTGACGCTTCTGAAATGGCTGCAGGACAGCCTCCTGTCTCCTCCTCTTCCTGCTCTGTGTTTAGTTGAGTGAAAATGTGTCACTTACTTGTCTTTTGTTTTTGTTTTTTTCTTTCTTTCTGAGGTAAGATTTAACTGTGTGGCCCTGGCTGGCTTATAGCTGTTTATGTAGACCACGCTGGCCTTGAATTCATCAAGATCCATCTGTGTCGCCTGCCTTTCAGGTGCTGGAATTAAATGCATGGGCTACCACAGCTGGAATGTTAAGATATTTTCTTGTGAAAATAATTTAATATTAAATATTATTGGTAGGATATTATTGCTTATTATATCTTATATTAATGTTTTATAATTACTTTGAGTGTTTTGAGATATTCTGCTATAATATTAGAGTTCATGATACTCAGAATACCAAATAAATTTTTTTTTTTTTTCTTTTTCGAGACAGGGTTTCTCTGTGGTTTTGGAGCCTGTCCTGGAACTAGCTCTGTAGACCAGGCTGGTCTCGAACTCACAGAGATCCGCCTGCCTCTGCCTCCCGAGTGCTGGGATTAAAGGCGTGCGCCACCACCGCCCGGCAATACCAAATAAATTTATGAAATTTTGTGATAATACAATATTACGTGAAACCTTTGAACATCCTTATTTGTTCATTCCTCAGAAGCTGTAGTGTCGGGAAGTGTGTGAGATTATATGTTTTATGGTTAATATGCTGCTTGAGCTCTCGGTCAAACAGTCCTCCTTCCTCACTCTCGTCAGTAGCTAAGACCACAGGCACATGGCACACAGACAACTTTTTTAAAAAGCTGTATTGAGAATAATTTATATACCATGAAATTTGTCTATTTAAAGTATAAAATTATAAAATGTACTAGTGAGAAACCCTGTCTCAAAAAACCAAAAAAAAAAATGTACTAGTGCTAAAATTTCAATACATTCGCAGCTATGTGTAGTGATTACCACAGTCAATTTTAAAGCAGTCCCCTACCTCAAAATCATCCCCATATGCATTGTTATTAATACTTTTTAATCCCCTATTTCCAGACAATCACTCGTCTTTCTGTCAGTTTCTCTGTTCAGGTCTTTTCATGCTAATGGACTCTGTAGTATGTGGTTTTGTGACTGGCTTCTTTGACTTTGCATTTACACCATGTTTAAGGTTCATCCATGGTGTTGTTTATTTATTGTGTGTGTGCATGATGTGTGTCTGTATACCCATGTGGAGATCAGGACAGCCTTGTGGGCCTTTCTCTCCTTCCATCTTTACCTGGTTCTGCACTGAACTCAGGTCCTCGAGCTTGCGTCATTAGATAGCAAGAAAACTGAGCCTTCTCTCCAACTCCCTTCATTATTTTTTTCAGACTTTTGTATTGGGTGTGTGTGCGCCTCGTTTTGTTTCTCAGGCATTGGACATTTGGGGCTGTTTTGAATAATGCTGGGAACACCTGTATATATGTTTTTTTTGTGTGAAAATTATGACCCCTTCCTGGTTTGTTTTTTGATACATATTTAAGAGTGGAGTTGTTTGGTGACTTGGTAACCTGTATTTGACACTTTGAAGAACCGCCAAGCTGTCTGACAGTAATAGCTGCAACTTTGACCCCTTCCAGCAGCGAATGGGGGTTTGCTTTTCTCTAAGTGCTTGTCAGTGTTTATTATCTGACTTTGGATTCTAGATGCCTAGTGCATTTAATGATACTCCATGTAGAAATTGTTATTTCTGCAATGAGTAACATCGAGCATGTATTTCTTCATGTGCTTACTGGCCATTGTGTACGGTCATTGGCAAGTTTCCTACTTAGCTCCTATGCCTGTGTTTTAAATTTGTCTAACATTTTTTTGTTACATTTATGTAGGGAAGTGGGGTTTCTTTGTGTGCCACTTGTACAAGTGGAAGTCAGAAGAGCTTGGTGGAGTTGGTTCCTCTTCTGCTTTTGTGTGGGTTCTGAGAATGGAAGTCAGGTCGTCAGGCTAGGCGGCATTGAAGCATCTCTCGGTGCCGCTCTGGTTTCACGTGCAAGGCTGATGCACACGTGCCCTGGGCTGTCTTTGCGCTAGTGCACTCTCCATAACTGCTGCTTTGCACGGTTTTTAAGTCGGTTAATTCCAGTCTGTCTTTCTACTTTGTTCTTTGAGATGGTTTGGCTGATTTGGATCCCTTGTTGAATCAGCTCTGTAAACACAAAGAATCAGCCAAGACTGACAGGAGCCACACTGAAGCTATAGATACGCTTGGGTGATGTGCATCTTAGCAGTATAAGGTCTTTCAGGCCTTGAGGACAGGAAGTTGTTCTGTGTCTCTAGATCTTGAATTGCTTTATCAGTGTTTTTTGTAGTTTGGAATGTAAGCTTTTTATTTATTTTGTTAAATTTATTAAGTATTTTTTTCTTTTAAGAGTTATTGTAAAATTTTTTCTTAATTTTCTTTTGGATTATTCATTCTACGTGTATAGAAATAAAATTAAATTTTTGTGTATTGATATTATATCCTGTAACTTTGATGAATTACTAAATTAATTGGCAGTACTTGGGATTGAACCTGTAGCCCCATGCATGCTAGACAAGGGCTCTCCCACTGAGCTACAGTTGCAGCCTGGTGTTCATTAATTCTAGTGGCTTTCTAATGGATTCCTTGAGGTTTCCTGTACTCAACATTATGTCTCCTGTAGGAATAGTTCTACTTCTTGTGCTTCACTCTGAATCTGTAACATGGGGGGCCCTATTTGTTGTTGGGGCTTTTGTCCCACCCAGTACTCCACAACTGTTTAGCCCCAAAGAAAATCACACATAGGTCTCCATAAATTATAAGCTGATTGGCTCATTAGCTCTAGCCTCTCACTGGCTAACTATCACATCTTGATTTACCCATTTTTCTGATCTATGTTAGCCATGTGGCTCAGTACCTTTTTCAGTGGGGCAGATCATATCCTGCTTCTTCGGTGGTCTAGGCAGGAGTGGGAGGAATCAACTTCCTCCTTCCCAGAATTCTCCTGTTTTCATTACATCATTTGTACTTCCTGTCTGGTTTACCCGCCTATATTTCCTGCCTGGCCAGTCAGTGTTTATAATATGATTGACAGAATACAGACAATTCTCCCGCACCATGAATACATACATTTCCTTTTCTTTTCTAATTGTCCTGACTAGAGCATTGAAGTTGAACATATAAAAATGGGGAGGGAGGAGATGCAAGTCAAATAATCCCAAGATAACTCTAAAAGATTTCAAGATTATTCTTTATTGTAAGGGGAAAACTCCTGGGGCGGGGGGTGCGCCGGAAGGGCGGGGGGGGGGGGGAGTGGTGGTGTGTGTGGAGCACGGGAACAAGAGCCCAAGGCCAGTGGTTTTCTCTGAATACCCAAAAAGTCACACCCCAACCTGGTCCAGCCTCTTAAAGGTCATTGATTGAAGGAGGTTCCCCATCACTTCCCCCTTTCGTCTAAATAAATAAACCCAATACAAAATAATATACACTAGGAACATATTTCAAGTATAAAATTAGAATTACAACCAGCATAAACAATATTAAGCAAGGAACATATACTAAATGTTTTATCCTAAGGAGTCTAAGTCTTGTATTGGAAATGGCTTGGCTAGATCATAAGAGGAAGGTCACTACAACTAATCTTAAACCCCATCGAAGGCCTGAGAAGGGAGATAATATTACTTGAGTAGGCAGGAAGTACAATCAAGCAGCTTCCAAAATGTGCAGTATATGACAGAGACAACTGGCTACCTGAGTGAGCAATCACCTAAAGTCTCATTTGCAACTTTGGAGCAACCAACTTTGGCTAAGGCCTAGAGTAAATGACAGACCGAGGCAGGAAAATTTTCAGAACCATCTTACCCTGTCTTGGCAAGGTTTGGCAGTCTTTTTCTTGTGTCCTGCTTGTCCAGTCTGGACATTGTGCACTTGGTCAGTGGTTGAGGCATGGGCAGTTCGTTGCCCAAAGGCCAGTTGTGACAAGAAGAAAACAAACTCCAAGTGGAGTGTCTTTGGTGCTCAGCGTTCTCTCGGGAATAGATCAGTGCTGCCATGTCAACAGAACCCTAAGTTATTTAAATGCCATGTTTTACAGGTCTTTGGAGTGGTTGAAGATTACCTATCTGTGTAAAGAACCTAACTAGTCTGACTATAAGTATAACAAGCATGAATGACTATTAACCTATAATACCTAATTCCTGTATAATTTAAAGACCACAACTTCATATCAGAATATTAAACAATTTAAACAACTGCAGTGAATGAGGATAATGACCTCAAAATGTAAACAATGCATAAGTATCTTGATCACAGGTAGAAATATATAATGCAATGTGATAAATATATCCTAAAATTGTATCAATACATACAATGTCTTAAACAGAGGTAGAAACACATGCATGCATGCATACAATCTGACAAAATAACTACATAGGTGTACAAATATTGTAAACAGAAATAGAAACATATTCAGTATAA
>NW_004949097.1:13035011-13039767 GCF_000317375.1 Microtus ochrogaster | reverse complement strand
GAACTCACAGAGATCCGCCTGCCTCTGCCTCCCGAATGCTGGGATTAAAGGCGTGCGCCACCATCGCTGGGCAACAAATATAATTTGAACTTGTATTAATATACAAGAATTTATACCAATGTAAATTGTCCATAAATAATATTATTACTCACTATTATTATTATTAGTGTGAGTAAGTTCACACTAATCTACCTATTATCCCATTCAATTTTCCCTTTTTTTTTTAAAGGGGATCTCTGGGCCTACATAATTTTCACCCCAACCCTATACAATTAATAATCAACCCTGAAATGGTGTCCTTAACCCTAAGGACAAACTTTGTTGGGAGAGGGGACTTTGTCTTTTAGAATTGTTTTCAGCTGTTGTGGGGGGCAATACTTTGCCTATGGGATCCTGTAAAAGTAAAATGATGGTTACGTTTCAAGATTACTGCCTAGTATAATTGCAAATGATTTCTGAGTATTTGATAGGGATTTTTTAAAGTTCTTATTTGGAGTTCTGGCCAGAACGTTGTAAGAAGGTACAGCAATTTAGCAGTTGATATCCCAAAACCAGTCTCATAGTAGTACTGTCAGCATCATGACATCGTATCAACCAGGTGGAGTTGTTGTTGTGGGGCCCATCTTCTTCTTGGAAACTTTAAAGATGACTGCAGAAAAATCTACTGTTCACTGTTGAAAACTTAAACATTATTTATATAGACATGTATTTAATGAAAGATACAATACAGACAAAATAGGCATGGAGGAAAGTAAAATATTTTCTTAAAATCTGACATGAGACAGAAACTCTGAATTTTTTTTAACAGCATGCTTGGATTTAGAGAAGGGTAGCCATTGTCCAACTCCAAAGCCAGCTGTGCACACACACACACACACACACACACATTTATACACATATTGATCACCTGTCCTCAAAAGTCTTATTTCTATTTGCTTGGTGATCCTTTATGGATAATTTTTTTCTCTTTAGGCATCCAAGCATCCAGGATCTCTTGACTTGTTGAAGATGAGCATTTTCCTGTAAAGACAAGAACAGAACCCTGTCCTAACCCTATATGAGGTGTTTTTTTTTTTGTTTTTTTTTTTTAACCTCATATAGATATGTTTGTATGGTTGTCACCTCTGTGGATGAGCTCTCATTTTTCTTTTCAAGAAGTTTCTTTTTATTTTCAACTGAATCTTTATTAATTTTGATGGTATCTGTAGTGTCCCGTCCCCCCCCCCCCCCCCCCCCCCGGGAAAACAAGAGAGAAACCCCTTCTCCAACGTAGCACGTCTCCTGGTTTTCATTGTGAGGTCAACACATCCTTGAAATATACTGGCTGATTTAATTCAGAAGTTTTTTTTTTTTAATTATCCATTGTCTCTGCTGCTATCCCTTTCTCATTAGTGTTAAGAAAATTTAATGTTAATAAAGCATTATGCATCCGGTTGTGGTGGCGCATGCCGGTAGGATTTGCTGAAGGAGGCAGAGGCAGAAGGATCACGAGTTCGAGGCCAGCCTGGGCTACACATTTTTAACCCTCTCTCGAAAAACCAAAAAAAAAAAAAAAAAACATTATGCAATCTGTTTCGGGGGGTATTTTTATCCCTTTCTGTTTGTTTAACATATCCTTTATAGTTGGATTAGGTCTTTCTATATTAATCAATAATCGGTCAGTTTCTGTGTTACCTTGTGCTAGAGGACCTGGCAGACCCATATGGGATCAGATTCATGGTTATGTCTTGAACCTGAATGAATAATGAAGTCAATTCTGTATCATCTGGTATAAATTCAGTGGTTTCAATATGCAAGTCAACTCTTTCTGCATATTGTGAATCAGTAACTACATGGAGAGGTTTTTGAAAATCCCTTAGTACCGTGAGAATAAGGACTTTGTTCCACCATACTTAATTCTTTTGATTTGTAACCTGCCCAAGCTAACGCCACAAGATTTCAAGATTATTCTTTATTGTAAGGGAAAAACTCACAGAACAGGACCAGGGGTCCAGTCTCATGGTGTGGACAGGCGAGAGCTGGGCAGGCTGATGGTTTTCTCTGGGTGCCCAAGGCCTCGTCAAGGTCGTTTGGCTAGAGGGGGTTCCCATCAGAGAGTCCTGCAGTGTTGAGTAAACCCGCGAGAGGGCGTCCTGTCTGCCGTGAGGGTGAGCACATTTAGTCCTGAGCCGTGCGGGGTGCCGCCTGCAGAGGGTTTTCAGGGTGCCTTTTATCTGAACGTTCCCAGTTCTTTGAGTTTTATTTTTATTTTGTCAGAACTTTTGTCTGGGTGTATGTGAGGTGATGTGGTTTGGGATTATTGGTAATGTTACTTACATTAGTTTTGTTTTGATGCTAAGTTAACTTTTCCCTTTTAATTCTTTAAAACAATTTTGCAATTTTTTAAATTTAATTAATTAATTTATTTATTTTGTGAGTGTGTGTGACAGGGTTTATCTGTGGAACAGCCCTAGCTGTCCTGGAACTAGCTCTTGTAGACCTGGCTGGCCTCAAACTAAGAGATCTGCCCGCCTCTGCCTCCCAATTTCTGGGATTAAAGGCGTGTGCCACAATTTTTAAATTTAATTGTTGATCATATTCTTCCTCCCCTCCAAGTCCTTCCAGATCCTCTCCCCCTCAATACTCACCCAACTTTCATTTTTCTCAAAAATAAAGCCCCAAAACAATAGCAAACCTTTCCCCAAAACCAGTAAAATAAAATGAAGCATCACACCAAACAAACAACAACAACAAAAAAAAAACACCAAACAGCAACCAAATAAAAGCATACAAAAAACTGTGGCGTCTATTCTGTGTTGGCCAGCTAGTTGCTCCTGACCCGGAGGTGTGTCCTAGAATAATTGATATATCTAGCGTCACTCCATTGTAGAAAACTGATTCCCCTTTCTAAGCACATGTAAAAGACAGCTCACTTGTTAGCCTTTACACTAATGACTAGGTTTTCATTTGTTCATTCATTTTTAAGAATACAACAAAATGTAATAAGAATTTTATAAAAGCTGTCACATCAAAGTTGGACAAGACACACCGTCAGAAGGAAAAGAGTCCAAGAGAGGGCAGGTACAAAAGTGAGGACCGCTTGTTTGCACACTCAGGAGTCTCATGAAAACACTAACCTAAAAGCTGAAATATATTCACGAGGACCTGGTGCAGGCCTTTGTTTGCACACTCAGGAGTCTCATGAAAACACTAACCTAAAAGCTGAAATATATTCACGAGGACCTGGTGCAGGCCTTTGTTTGCACACTCAGGAGTCTCATGAAAACACTAACCTAAAAGCTGAAATATATTCACGAGGACCTGGTGCAGGCCTTTGTTTGCACACTCAGGAGTCTCATGGAAACACTAACCTAAAAGCTGAAATATATTCACGAGGACCTGGTGCAGGCCTTTGCAGGCTTGTGCATGCTTCTTGGTCTCTGAGCTCATGGAAGCTTTGTTTGTGTTAGGTTAGAGTGTTGTGTTCTTGGTGTCCTCCATCTCCTCTGAATCTTACACTCTTTTCCACCTCCTCTTCCAAGGAGTTCCCTGACCTCTGAGGAGAATGATTTTATGGAGACATCCCGTTTAGGGCTGAGTGTTTGCTTTAGTTAGGGTTTTATTGCTGTGAATAGATGCCATGACCACAGCAACTCTTATAAAAAAAATCTTTAATTGGGACTGGTTTACGTTATTGTCATGGTGGGAAGCATGGTGGCATGCAGGTGCTGAGCATTCTACCCCTGGATCCGGAGGCAACAGGAAGAGGCAGTGAGCCACTGGTCCTAGCTTGTGCTTCTGAACCCTCAGAGCCCACCCCCTACTGACACACTTCCTCCAACAAAGCCACACCTAATAGTGCCACTCCCACCACAGTGTTCCAAGGTCTCTCACTCTCTGAGTTACATCTGGCTGTGGGTCTCAGTGTTTGTCCCAATCTTCTTCAGAGGAAGCTTCTCTGGTGATGGCTGAATAAGGCATTGATGTGATATCATTATGAGACATTTATCACTACGTATTTCTAGACCACTATTTGGTTTTATCCTAGGTCTTTGATTTTCTAGTCTGAGGTTATTAAACACACAAGCAGTATTAGATATGGGTTCCATCTCATGGAATGGCCCTTAAGTCAGGTCAGTCACTGATTGGTTACTCCCACAAGCTTTGTGCCATTATTACCCTAGCCTATCTTGCAGATTAGTATACCTTTGCAGATAACAGATGTTGGTGTTTTGAGTGCGTGCAGAGTACCTTTCTGCAGGAAAGATGTTGGGATGTAGGGGCGAAGGCCCTGTAGGCACCAGCTCGACATATCTGTTCAGTGAGATGTATAAGTGTTGTCTTCAGCAGTGGGGCCTTGCTGTCAGTTTGTGGAGAGCAACCTGTAGTCTTGGCAACAGTCTGGGTTTGGTGGTCCCATGGGGCCCCTTTGGCAAACAACTCAATTAGATGTAACTCAATCCTAGTACTGTAAGCTTCATTTGGTGACAAGAGATGGCCATTTGGGACTCTGTCTCCCCCATTATTTGGAGATTTCGCTTAGATCGCCTTCATATATGTCTGTATTTTAGAAAGTTTTCTACTGTATTAGGTTTCCATATTACCCTTCAAATATGCCTTAATTCTAGTTGTCTCTCCCCTCCCATATTTCCTCTGTAACCCCTACTCCCCTCCCCACTTGATACTGAATTCGCTTTCCTTCTTGACAGAAATCTTCCATGTGTGTGTTGTTAGATTTGACTTGCTAGTATTTTGTTAAGGGAGTTTGTATCCATAT
>NW_004949097.1:13025827-13034911 GCF_000317375.1 Microtus ochrogaster | reverse complement strand
ATATATATATGATTATTTTTATTTTATGTGCATTAGTGTTTTGCCTTGTATGTCTGCTTGAGGGTGTTAGATCTTTTGGAACAGGAGTCACAAGCAGTTGTGAGCTGTCATATAGGTGCTGATAATTGAACCCTTTGTGAGAGCAGCCAGTGCTCTTAATTACTGAGCCGACTCCAGCCCCTTTTAAGGAAGCATTGGTTTGTTTTCTCAGGATGTGTTGTCTCATGTCTCATTGTTGTCAACATCGTTGTCTCTCCCTTCACTTAGCTCATGGCAGCGCTGGCTACTGTGGGCCCCCCCAATCCTCGGGCAGATCCAGAGTGCTGCAGCATTCTGCATGGGCTTGTTGCGGCCGTGGAGACCCTTTGCAAAATTACTGAATACCAACATGAGGCTCGCACTTTACTCATGGAGAATGCAGAGCGAGTTGGGAACAGAGGACGAATAATCTGCATTACAAATGCAAAGAGGTGGGTTATTGATCACAGTGATCCTTTCCCTGAGAGAATTTTATTACTATTACGTTTTTATTTTACAAACTCTGGATAGCCTGTAAATATGCAAGCATATGCAAATGGCTTTCTCTGGTTTATTTCATTATTATTGTTATTTGCCTTTAATATTGAGAGTGGGCATATTCAGTTCTAAATAAAGATCCATCTTTAGAAACATGCATCCCTACAATCCTGGGAGGCAGGGATCAGAAGATCACGCTGAGTTTGAAGCCAGTGTAGCCTATGTAGTGAGTTCTAGGCTAGCCAGGGCTATAGAGCAAAACTGTCTCAACAAAGTAATCTTGGTGAAAATAGTTTATATTATGTTTATATTATTATTTTTTTCTTCACTGAGTTTTTAGCTAATAGTTTGATATTATGAACGTATATGCTCAAGACAGCCTTTGCTGAAGTAAATTTTTTAAAGTATGTGTATGATTGTGTTTGTATGTGGGTCTTGCACACGAGAGTGCAGGTGCTACAGAGGCTAAAAGGCGAATTACAGCCAGTTGTGAGCTGCTAGACTTCAATGCTGGACCAAACTGAGGTCCTCTGCAAGAGTGGGACGTGCGCCCCCTCCAGGCCCTGCTGAAGGAATTTTAGGTGTCAGCACCCGCATACAGCTGAGTGGTGGCTTTGACTTTTTCTTACTGTTTGTCCCTTCTCTCTTCAATAACATAGTGATAGCCATGTACGGATGCTGGAGGACTGTGTGCAGGAAACAATTCATGAGCACAACAAGCTTGCTGCAAACTCAGATCAGTGAGTATGATTCACAGATGAAATAACTGTCTTTAGCTTCATATGATGGTATGCTTTTCATACTTATTTGCAATAATTTTAGTGTTGATAGCATTTTCTTGATTTTTCTCAGTTAACAAATTAGCCTAAAGCTGTAACTTTGAACAGACTTTGTTTCTGTTTTCCTTATATTTTAGAATATTACTTTCCTCTCACAAGAAAGGTGCTCAGAATGATAAAATAATACACACATTTATAATGCACATTTGTTTTGATAGCTTATGTCATGCCCTGCTATAAAATATACAAATTGTGGGTGTCATTACTCATTATTTACTAGTTCATAATGTACCAGTTCTTTGCATTGTATGAATTTATTTTTAAATAGTGGTTGAAAAAGAAAACATTCTTGCTTTGCTTTATCTCATAGCAGTATTTAGGGATGATCAGAAGTGTTGGATTTACTCCACTGAACAGTGCTGCTGCTGTATGGACACTATCTGGGTGTCCTGTGGTCACTGGGGTTGTTACAGCCCCGCAGATGGAGAGCTGAGTCCCTCGGAACTGTACACCTCCCTTCCTTTCAGAAACAGTGTCAGCCTGACGCCATCACCATCAGTTGTGCCCCCTGGGGATTGACAGTTGACAGTGAACACTAGTGTGCTAGTGTGCTGTGAAGGGTGCAGATGGAGCAGGTGTGCTGATTGTGAACAGTAAGTGTGCTAGTGTGCTGTGAAGGGTGCAGATGAAGTAGGTGTGCTGATTGTGAACACTAGTGTGCTAGTGTGCTGTGAAGGGTGCAGATGAAGCAGGTGAACCGCACAAAGAGGGAAAGTCCTAAGTCAGGAATTTTGGCCCCTTGGAGATTAATGTGCTGTGTTTGCCGTGTGTGGATGTGTTCGTGTTTCAGAAGATCGCTGTGGTAGTTTGAATGGACTTGGCCCCATAATCTCATAGGGAGTGGCACTGTGGGGAGGTGTGGTTTTGTTGGAGTGGGTATGATCTTTTTAGAGGAAGTGGGTTACTGGGGACAGGCACTGTGCCCAGGATACCACCTAGTGTCTCTGTTGACTTCCTTTGCCTACAAGCCAAGATATAGCCACCTCACGTCTGCCTGCGCACCACCATGCTCCCTGTCATGACAGTGGACTGAACCTCTGAAACTCTAAGCAAGCCACCCCGATTGAATGTTTTCTTTGTAAGAGCTGCCATGATCGTGGTGTCTCTTCACGGCAATAGAAACCCTAACTTAGACAATCCCTGAGCCCCTTATCGCAGGGACTTTTGTGGAGATGTCTCACAGGCATGACTGGTTATTTATTTCCTGGTCCTCTTTCTTTCCTGAAGGATGGCAGGGTAGGACTTGAAGGTCCCAAGTTTCTATTCATAGCATTGACTTTCTGGTAACATCTTCCTTGTCTAGGCACTGTGGAGAGTCCCAGGAGTTAGGTCATTAGCACAGAAGGACTACCACCCAGGGTAGTACCTAAAGAGTTAAGAACCAACTGTCAAGAACCTACATCCAAGATGAAATTGTAGAGAGCAGAAGATACTGTTAGTACCATAGTACTTAGGACTCTATAAGGGTTTCAGGACTTCTGTCCCATCTGCCAGGACAATAGACCAAAGTGTACATGTTACAACACAGCCAATAAGGGCATGTTTATGACAGTTGTACTGGACTGCAGTCTAACCGAGCAGTCACTAATTTTCTTACGTGGAACTGAACTATTCTTAGTAGAAGGGTTCTCAAGTGTTTAGTAATGGCCTTTACAGTTCGCTTGAGAATGGCTCAGTGTCTTAGTTAGGGTTCTACTGCTGAGGAGAGACACCATGACCACAGCAGCTCTTATAAAGGAAAACATTTCATTGTGGTGGCTTACAGTTGGGAGGCTTAGTCCCTTATCGTCTTGGCAGGACATGGTAGCGTGCAGGCCGACATGGTGCTGGAGAAGGAACTGAGTTTCATACATCTTGATCTGCAGGCAGCAGGAAATGAACTAACTAGACATAGCTTGAGCATAGGGGACCTCAAGCTCACCCCACAGTGGTATTCTTCCAACAAGGTCACACCTACTTCAGTAAGGTCACACCTCCAAATAGTGCCACTCCTTGAGCTTATGGGGGCCAATTCCATTCAAACTGCCAGACTCAGTAAGAAACATTAGTTCCTCTATTGAGAGTCAGAGAGAGCACAATGAAGCTACCAGTGGATGTGTGTAAACGTGCCTTGTAGAGTATATGGATCTTCACTGAATATATGAATGTCAGCTTTTCTGCAGAAAGCAAGGCTAGGGGAGGGCTGGGGAGATGGTTCCAAGTCTAACAGCATGAATTCAGACCGATACGGCGGAAGGAGGAGAGACTCCCACAGTTATCCTCAGACCTCCACATGTGCGCTGTATGCTCCCTCCCAGAAATAGATAAATTATAATTTTCCTTGTGATAATTATAGAAAATTAAAAGACCTTTCTCATTATTGTTATTTTTCACTTTAAACAGATTTTTATTATGCAAAGATTGTCACATAATTGGATACGTCTCTGCTTTGCACAGTTTCTTACTCCACAAAAAGGCCTTTTCTGAACTCATCTGGTAGTACAGCAGTAGTAGAATTGCCTCAGGGACTTGAGTTGAAAGCAGGGCCCTGGTGCATGGCTGTGGCACCCACGTCAGTGTTTGCTATTTAAATACACAGATAAGTTCTGCGTTTACTCAAATACAATAGTTGTCTACCATGTAACTGCTTAGCTCAGAGTATTAGCAGTCATGTCTGTTTATGGTCCTGCCCTAGTGGGTATAGTCATATACTGTTTATTGTGATAACGTGGAAGTAGTTTGCTTCTCTGAATTCTTTACAGTATCTAGTCTAACATTTTAAGTGAAAGTTTTTTTTTTTTAAGTCTCATGCAGATTCAAAAATGTGAGTTGGTCTTGATTCACACCTACCCCGTTGGTGAAGACAGCCTTGTGTCTGATCGTCCTAAAAAAGAAGTAAGTGCAGAGGTGCTGCAGAGAGGGGTGTGAGTGAGAGAGAGCTCAGCGATGCTGGGTGCTGTACTGAGCGGATCAGAGTGCTGGGCTTGCTGCCGGGAAAGTATTTGAAAGTCTGAAAACAAGCTTCTGTGCTCGATAGCTATGGTCGGAATAGACTGTTATAATTACAGACTTGACGTGCCTCCTGTTCCACTTCATCAGTGACGTTTATTGTAATGGGACCTGTTGCAAATCCAGAAACTTTATCCTAGTGTGTGGATTTTAGTTACTTTAATAACTTTAATTCTTTTTTTTTTTTTTTTTTTTGGTTTTTGAGACAGGGTTTCTCTGGTTTTGGAGCCTGTCCTGGAACTAGCTCTTGTAGACCAGGCTGGTCTCGAACTCACAGAGATCCGCCTGCCTCTGCCTCCCGAGTGCTGGGATTAAAGGCGTGCGCCACCACCGCCCGGCTCAATAACTTTAATTCTTTACCCATCTTGAAAAATAGTACATTCTAATGAAATACCCTCTGATATCAAAGAAACCAACTTATATATATGTTCAGGGAAAACCTACTTTCTAACTTTTACTTTAAAAAAAAATAGAGAAATTTTAAATGAAAAAATAATTTTGTAGGTTAATAAGTATAGTCATATCGCATCTTTATTGGTAGTCTTTATTTAGAAATGTAAATTTTTCATTTATGTAGTTATAGTATGCGCTAATGTTTTATTTTGTATTTTTAATTTAACCTTGTTCACTATTACTTTAGTCTATGAATTATTTAAGTGGTACTTTCAAGTTGTCTCTACCATATTTTAGGTAGTTTCCTGATTATTTTATGCTTTTTTTAACGAGACGGTTGGTTTTCCTTTTTGGTAACTAAAATTAATTATTATTGCCCTGAAATAATAAAATTTTGTTAGTTTACTGTTGTATGAAGTTTTTACTCTTTTGGCTTTTTGAGGGGCCCACTACTGAGCTTCCAAATAAATCACACACAGAGGCTTATTCTTAGCTTTAAATGCCTGGCCTTAGCTTGGCTTGTTTCTTTCCAGCTTTTCTTAAATTATCCCAGCTACCTTTTGCCGCTGGGCTTTTATCTTTCTTAATTCTGTATTCCCTTCTTTACTTCTTTTCTCTGAAACTTGCTGTGTAGCTCATGTCCTCCTCTTCGTGTTCTTGCTCCTTCTGTTTATGCTGTCTGCCAGCCCCGCCTGTCCTTGCTCCTGCCTTGCTATTGGCCATTCATCTCTTTATTAGGAATATCAGGTGTTTTAGACAGGCACAGCAGCACAGCTTCACAGAGTTAAACAAATGAACAAGCAAATGCAGTGTAAACAAAAGTCATGTACCTGAAAATATTATTCCCTAACAGTTTACTTTTTTTTTTTAAGAGAGGGTTTCTCTCTCACTGGGTGCCGGGGTTAAAGGAGTGCATCACTACACCCTGCGTTAGTTCTCTATACTTTTACTACCTGACCTCACACTGGTAATGAAGCCCAAAGCCAAATGTTTGCCATGATTTCCATGTTGTTTCTCCTCCTCCTCCCCCTCCTCCTCCTCCTCCTTCTTCTTTTTTTTTTTTTTTTTTTTTTTTGGCTTTTTGAGACAGAGTTTCTCTGTTTAACGGCCCTGGCTCTGCTGAAACTCACTTTGTAGACTAGACCAGACTGTCCTTGGGGCCTTGAACTCACTGAGATCTGCCTGCCTCTGCCTCTGCCTCTGCCTCCCAAGTGCTGGGATTAAAGCCGTGTGTCACCACCACCTGATGCTTCTTAATTTTTATCTGCAGTGTTGTCCTCTATAAAGTGAATTGTTTTTCTTATAGTATCTCTATGTGATTTCAAGTCTTATTTGCATATTGATAATAAGAAATTATAAAATATCAATACATATTTATTTAGTACATGCTTCCAGTCTAGGTTTGAAGAGGACGATGACAGTCTGTATTATGTACCAATGGCTCACATAGTATAGTAAATGGATTATACATGGTGCAGAAGAAACTTCATTGATGAAATAGTTATCCTGGCTAACTTCTACATTCCTCTCCCCCAACCACACACACACATTTAAAAAGCCACTCAATACTTAATGGTCTATAGTAAAATACTCCGCATGGGGCTGTTGTGAAGTAATGGCTTATGGGATACCTTTCTTGGGTATTTTCCTGCAGTTGTCCCCGGTTTTGACCAGTGAAGTCCACAGTGTCCGAGCTGGACGGCATCTGGCCACCAAGTTGAATGTTCTAGTACAGCAACATTTTGACCTGGCTTCAACGACCATCACAAACATTCCTATGAAGGTAGGCAGTTCTGAGAGCGCGTCTGTGCTTTTTGATTATTTGCTTGACATTCCTTATTCACTTTAATTGAACCTTTACTTTTTCTCCCTATATCATATTTTGTTTTGCTAGCCCACATTCAGTGTCTTTGAACAGGTCAGTAAATCCTGAGAATCAAAAGAAAGGATCACAGAACAAATGTTATATTGTTACTATTTCTAATAAGAACATGTCACCTGAGATTTTTAAGAACTATGTTCTTATTATTTTTATCAAACTATATATCTTAAATTGTTTCTCTGTGATTCTTTTCCTGAGAGCTGTGTCATTAGATTTTACTGTGTTTGTTTGAGTGGATCTTTTATTTCCTGTGCTTTCATTCTTAACACCCAAATGTGAAGGTGTCTGACTAGGGAAGGGTAGCTCAGGCTCCTAGGTGATTAGCACTCTCCTGGTAAGGAGCCATGGATGTGAATATAGTTTCAGCTGTGGATTTTCTCAGGACTCTGTCGCTCTCTGTTCATATTATCGTTCAGTTGTCAGGACCAGCAACACGCCTGACCCGCAGTCGGGGGTAAATGAGTCGTTACTATTGAATCCGTCCGTAACTACTCTGACCTAAAGTCTCACGGTGACTTTCTTGGAGTCCTGTTTCAGTTTTTTCTTTTTTGCTTCTTATTTTTGAGACAGGGTTTTACTTTATAGTCCATACTGACTTGAAACGTGATCCTCCTGCCTCGAGCCCTGCAATACTGGGATCACAGATGTGAATCACGGTACCCCAGCCTTGTTTTCAGTTATTTTGCCTCTCTTCCATGGGCACTAAATTGCATGAACAATTTCATGTCCTCCCAACTTCATTGGCTGGTTCTTTACTGGGAGTTCTAGGAGACCCTTAAGAATGGCTTTGCTGAGAGGCCGTGAACAAGTGAAATAGTATAACAACCCATGCTCATAACTGAGTTATAAGACGTGCCGGGAAGGCAGCAGGCGACCTGCTTGTTGGACCTGACACTTGCCCCTAGTCTCTCTGTTAATAGATAATGCCAGAAACAAACTGCTAAGCTTGTTTATTAGTTAGTGTTTGCTACTTTAAATAATTGGTGTCTGTTAACTCACTGCAAGTATTTAAAGATGCTGTCGCCTGTTTTTAACAACTATATTAAGTTCAACTTACATAAATATATTTGTGTATAAAAACTATTGGCAAGAAAATATATATATTTGTAGTTAAATTCAACATTTCTAGAAGAGTCATTGGTGTTGATTCTGGCATGAGAACGTTATTACCCCGGTGTCCGCTTAGCTCATAGTTGTACAGTGGAGCTGATTCACTGTTGGAAAGTGTTGCATCTTTAAATAAATGACTGCGCCAACCATCCTCTTATTTAGCTGACTGTGGCAGAATGGATTTGACCTCACTTTAAGAAAAAGCAAAGTAATTTATTTCATTATTTTTTATAAGCAAACCCAGGTTTTAATGTCTTAAACTTTGCTTAAAGGAAGAGCAGCATGCCAACACATCCGCCAACTATGACGTGGAGCTACTTCACCACAAAGACGCGCATGTAGATTTCCTCAGAAGCGGTAAGAGGCCTGACCCATTGTCCGGCCAGTGCACAGCTGACTTCACCTGTGTCCACCTCCTCTGCAGTGTCCCCATCTTAGTTCTTGTCCACTTGACACGATTGAGCCACCTGGGAGGACGGAGTCCCAGCTGGAAAAATTTCCTTCAGCAGATTGGCCTGTGAGCATGTGTCTTAGAGTTTCTGTTACTGTGAAGAATCATCATGACCATGGCAGCTGTCGATAGAAGGAAACATTCCATGTGGTGACTTAAGTCATGGCAGGACCTGGCAGGCAGATGTGGTGCTGGAGGAGTGAGAGTCCTACATCGTGATCCACAGGCAGCAGGAAATGAACCGAAGTGACATAGCTTGAGTGTGGGGCACCTCAGAGCCCACCCCACGGCGACCCACTTCCTTTAACAGTGTCACGCTCACCTTAACAAGTCCACACCTCCTTGAGCTTATGGGGGCCAATTCCATTCAAACTCCACAGCATGGTGTGGGGGGGGGCATTTTCTTAATTCGAATTGATGTAGGAGGGCCCAGCCCACTGTGAGCAGGGCCAGCCTTTGGCAGGTGGTGTGGGGTTTTGAGAAAGGTAGCTCAGCAGGCTGGGGAAACGGTGTCTTCGTGGCCTCTTCTTCAGTTCCTCCTTCAAATTCTGACAAGTTTCTGCCTTGGCTTCCCGTGAAGATGAACTCTAACTTAGGAGCTGAAGTAAGGCCTTTACTCCTCCAGGTTGCTTTTGCCTATGGTGTTTACCACACAACAGAAAGTGAGCTAGGGCAGTGTCCAGAACTCTGTGATGAAAGATGAAAGTTTACTTCCGTTTCCATCACTGTGCCCTCATGCCTTAGGTCGGAGGGGAGCGCTTCAGAGAGCTGTGTCCCCACTGCAGCTGTGTGTGCGCGTGTGTGCTTCACTGTGTGTGTGTGTGCTTCACTGTCTGAGAGAGAGCTGTGTCCCCACAGCAGCTGTGTGTGTGTGTGTGCTTCACTGTCTGAGAGAGAGCTGTGTC
>NW_004949097.1:13014234-13025727 GCF_000317375.1 Microtus ochrogaster | reverse complement strand
GAGAGAGCTGTGTCCCCACAGCAGCTGTGTGTGTGTGTGTGCTTCACTGTCTGAGAGAGAGCTGTGTCCCCACAGCAGCTGTGTGTGTGTGTGTGTGTGTGTGTGTGTGTGTGTGTGCGCTTCACTTCTGAGAGAGAGCTCTGTCCCCACAGCAGCTGTGTGTGCGCTTCACTGTCTGAGAGAGAGCTCTGTCCCCACAGCAGCTGTGTGTGTGTGTGTGTGTGTGTGTGTGTGTGTGTTTCACTGTCTTTGTTTAAAGACGCGGATGCTGTCGCAGCATGAATCGTAATCATCCACTTGCTCCTAAAATGAGTGGCATTTTAAGGTCTGTTAAGGTCTGAAGACCATATAGGTTCCTGAGGTTCTCTGTAGATTGACCGCTAGAATGATATGATTGGTGTTGAGCGTGTTGTGTGTCCATAATTGTGAGCCGGCTGGGACAGTGGTTCACTGGCTGAATCACTAGCTGGAGGACGACTGTGATAAATGTATGTACTGATATTTAGTAAGGGAGTGTAGAGCCCTTGTCATGGAGAGTGCTAGGAACCCATGAGATGATTCCAGTTTTTAAGATTTTTCTTTTTTAAATCAGAAGATTGCATAAAATAGCCTTGACTGTGAAAGTATTTCTTGTCTTTGGAGATGCTCGGTGGGTAGAGCACTTGCCGTGAAAGCAGAGGAACCCAAGGTCAGTCTCCAACACCCAGGAGACACCTGTAGAGCCACAGTTGGGGGCAGAGGCAGGTGGGTCCCATACATTACACACGTGTGCATGAGTAACTAAAACCTTCATAGCTCTGTAGAGTTCTCCTGTAGCATGCAGAGGCTGTGTGTGGTTATGACCAGGAAGTTAGGTAAGCCTCACTGAGGAGGACTGAGCGGGATCTCAGTGGAAGGCTCATAATTTAGCTCCATGTCTGTATGCTCTCCTGCCTCGGGTCAGCGCTCTCCAAGCACTGGGTGAGCTCTGGGACGGGCCAGCTGTTTGTGCATTTCCGTTAGAGATGCCTCTGACGTCTCGTCTACTTATTTATTTGATTTTGCATCCCCATGGCTGTTTTTCTTTCTCTCTCTTCTTTTCTCTCAATCCCTCCCCCTACCACCCCTCTGCCATCACTTCCCCCATCCACTCCTCTGTTTCTGTTCAGAAAAGGGCAGACCTCCCATGGATATCACCAAAACACAGCGTATCCATTTGCAGTAAGACTAAGCACCTTACCTTGTAGTAAGGCTGGACAAGGTGACCTAGTATAAAGAGTTAGGTCCCAAAAGCCAGCAAAAGAGAAATAGCCCTGTTCCTACTGTTAGGAGTCCCAGAAGAAGACCAAGCTACACAACTGCAGCATATGTGCAGAGGACCTAGGTCGATCCCATGCAGGCTCCCTGGCTGTCGGTTCAGTCTCTGAGCCCCTGTGAGCCCAGGTTGGTTGATGTGTGGGTTTTCTTATGGTGTCCTTGACTCTTCTGGGTCCTACAGTCCTTCCTCTCTTCAGCAGGATTCCCCGAGCTTGACCTAATGTTTGACAGTGGGTCTCTGCCTCTGTCTCCCCCTGTTGCTGTATGAAGCCTCTCTGACGACTGCTGGGCTAGGCACCAGTCTGTGAGAACAGCAGAGTATCATTAGGCATCATTACATTGACATTTTGTTTTTATTCCAGTCCTGTTTGGTTCTATCCTGGGTCGCTGGGCCATCCAGCCTCTGGGTCCTGGAGCTCCAGGCGGTGTCAGGGGAGAGCCCACTCTCGTGGCGTGGGTCTCAGGATGTACAGTCATTGATTGGTCACTTCCACAATCTCTGTGTTTCTGACACTTTTTTAAATCAAATTTATCATTCTTGATTTCGTCTTGTGTCTCTCAAATACAACTATAATCTTTATCTTGTCTGCCATTAACCACTTTTGAATGAAGCCCAATATTTTCTCAGCTAGCATCCTGAGGAAGAGGGTAAACTGAGAATGTAATCCACCACGTTCTCACGGCTGTGCTGTCTAACAGACCACATTGCTTGACTGTCCTCTCTGCTGCACTGCTGCCACACAGTCCTGACATCTGCTGTTCTCTTGCCTGAATGCTTTCCCTCCATGTCTGTATTTCTTCACCATCCTCTGAGAACGTAAGCCAGTCTTCGTATCTAAAGGAGGCTTTTCCATTGCCTTAGACTAGATCAGCGCTCTCTGTTGGAGGCCCCCTATCCTGTCTTCTGCAGCACATTGTCACTTCGTAGTCTCACGTTTATTTACTCTCTGGTTGACACATGCTCCATGGCACTGCAGGCTCCATGAGGGCAGGTGTGACTCTGCCCTCGTACACTCACTCCCAGAGCCTTCCTGCTGCTGGGAAGCAGCACACTAGGGTTTGGCTGTCCATGTTAGACGGCTAACCTTCTGAGTACTGGCTGTACTTCATCATTTATTGGGATGGCCATGGAGAGACTGTTAGGATGTTTGAGGTCTGTAAAACCTGTATTATTAGGTTGCTATTAAAGCAGCACCCTGACTTAATTAAATTAGTGAATGGAAAAGTGAAACGAACCATTTGAAGGGCAATTACTGCTATTGATCATAGTTTATATCTGTCCTCTAGTGAAGGGAAATTACTGCTATTGATCATAGTTTATATCTGTCCTCTAGTGAAGGGAAATTACTGATACTGATCATAGTTTATATCTATCCTCTAGTTGGTCATCTTTGTTTTTGTAAAGAGTTCTTACAGAGCTCTTCTCTCTTCCAGAGCTTGAGCTTTCTTTGAAAACTTAAATAACCATCATTTTGAAGTTGGTTACCTCTTTAGTAAAGTTAGTGTTTCTGTGAACTTTCTGAAGGTGACACCCACTCGGGCAGTAGCAGCAGAGAAGGCCCGTTTAAGGAGACCGTGACCCTGAAGTGGTGCACACCCAGGACCAACAGCATTGGTGAGTAGACAGCCCTGGGAGAGTGGGAGAATTGCCAAACACCAGAGGTCTTTGAAGTGTGATGTTGGGTCATGAATTTCTGTTTGAATTTTTATTTTTCATTGATTAGAGACTCAATAAGCAAAAATTTTTTTAACTGTAGGACATTTCATTATATTCCTTCAAATCAGTGTTTTCTTTTGTTTCAGAATTACACTATTGCACTGGAGCATATCGCATCTCACCTGTAGATGTAAACAGTAGACCTTCTTCCTGCCTCACGAATTTCCTCCTCAATGGTAATTATCATCTAATCCGTGACTTAGGTGGAGTCATCAGTGTCACTGGAGTCTGTTTGCCGACAGTGCTCTGCACTCACATGGTTGGGAATCGCCTTTAGCAGCTGGGCTGAGGGTCGGAAAATGACTTTCTTCCTGACTTCCAGGCTGTTGTTATATCTAAGTTTTGTCCGGCATAGTTTTAAGAATTTTTATTAAAATTTTGATCTTTAAAATCTGACTTGACATTTTTTTGGAAGCTGGACTAATAGACCTCCATCTTGGCCCTGAACAGTGTGTGTGTGGGCTTCACCCTCACTGTAGCTGTTTTCAGTGTCTCGCCACTGATTCCGAGCCAGACCTGAAGTTTATGGCTTGTTTTGCTTACGTAATTTACATCTCAATTACTGACTTTCATCTTCTAAATTTAAAATTTTAAATCTCTTCATGTAATAATAATTTTGGAACTATTGATTTTAAAAATCTGTCATTTTGTAAGTTATTTATTCATTATTATCTTAAATACAGTTTGAAGCTGGTGGGCGCACACCTTTAATCCCAGCACTCAGGGAGGCAGAGGCAGGAGGATCTCTGTGAGTTCAAGGCCACCGTGGTCTACAGAGTGAGTTCCAGGACAGCCAGAAATACACAGAGAAATTCTGTCTTGAACCTCCCTCCCTCTAAAAAATACAGTTTGATTATCAGAATATGTAAAATCCAAATTCCCTAGCATTTGGTAAGTGAAATAGAAACTCAGAACTGTGCTAGCAAGGCAGTACTGTGGA
The DNA here is from genome assembly GCF_000317375.1 of Microtus ochrogaster. NCBI lineage: Eukaryota > Metazoa > Chordata > Mammalia > Rodentia > Cricetidae > Microtus > Microtus ochrogaster. The sequence continues at coordinate 13,021,774 of NW_004949097.1, read as the reverse complement.
AGGGGATTGAGACTGTGCCTCCTTCAAATGCTGTGTAGCATTCATAACCTGAGGTACTGTGGAAGGGGATTGAGACTGTGCCTCCTTCAAATGCTGTATAGCATTCATAACCTGAGGCTTTAGCTAGCAAGGCAGCACTGTGGAAGGGGATTGAGACTGTGCCTTCCCTCAAATGCTGTGTAGCATTCATAACCTGAGGTTTTCTCGGTCTCTTAGTTTTCACCTTAAATGTCCACAAGGAAGTTTTTATGTGACCTTGAAATTGAGCAAAGCGTGCAAACATGCCATTAGAACTGTTTGGGAAACTAGCCTTATAACGTGTAAACTAGAGAAGCTAGGTGTTAAGGGAGTGTAGATGCACCAGCTTAGCCCTGCTGGCTAAAATAGGAGCTGTTTGAGTTTGTTACCGACAGCTTGATCTTGCTTCTGACAGGTCGATCTGTTTTGTTGGAACAGCCACGAAAGTCAGGTTCCAAAGTCATCAGTCACATGCTTAGCAGCCATGGAGGGGAGATCTTTTTGCATGTCCTTAGCAGCTCTCGATCCATTCTAGAAGATCCGCCTTCGATTAGTGAAGGCTGTGGAGGAAGAGTTACAGACTACCGGATTACAGTGAGACTTTTAAAAAATGTTTACTTTATGTGTGGGTTTTGCCTGTATGTATGTTTGTGCACTGTGTGCATGCCTGGTTCCTTTGGAGGCCAGAAGAGGGTGTTCTGCTCTCTGGAACTGGAGTTAGAGACAGTTGTTAGTCACTGAGTGGGTGCTGAGAATCTAACCTGAGCCCTCGGCAAGAGCAGCCACTGGACATCTGTCCAGCCCTGGTATAAACCTCACTATCTGTATGTTTGTTTTGAGTCATTTAGCAAGAGTTCTTGTTGTATGTTAAGGTTATGGGGAACAGCGGTCTCAACGGAGCTGGTTGTTGTTTCCATAACCGACATCACTGTGTCTTCTCTGCCTTGTGATGCATTCAGTGACTGGGAAGTGTCTGGGTCCTAAAACACCAGAGTCAGAGAGGAACAGACTAATGCTTTCTTTTGCGTGTATTGATATTTCAGGGCTACTTTTTTGAGATGGTTTGGAACTTAAATGTGGATTTATGTATATATGTACACGTGATAAACTACCAACTATTATATACTTTATTTTATTAGACTTTTGGGTAATTATTTTTAAGGGGCTGAAAACCAATTAGTATTCATTATAGAAAACTGAGACCGTAACAAACATCTAAAAACCAAACAAGCCGGGCGATGGTGGCGCACGCCTGTAATCCCAGCACTCGGGAGGCAGAGGCAGGCGGATCTCTGTGAGTTCGAGGCCAGCCTGGTCTACCAAGGGAGTTCCAGGACAGGCTCCAAAGCTACAGAGAAACCCTGTCTCGAAAAACAAAAAAATAAAATAAAATAAAATAAAAAAAAAATAAAAACCAAACAAACAAAAAGCTAAGACTCCATCATTCAAAGACCGTTGTTCAGGCTCTGTCAGGCAGCATTTTCATAAGCAGATCGGTCTGAAAGAAAGCGGTTAAATCATAGGAATGGAGTGGGGCGCGCTTCATTTTCTTTGTGTAAGTGTTGATAGGTTTCAGCTTGGAGAGGGGGCGGGGCTTGCAGCGAGGCGGGACCACTGTTAGAGAAGGGGCTGTGCTGACAGTCACAGGACAGAGGCCATGAGGGAAGTGACTGTCAGATGTAACCCATGCTGCAACTCTAGACTAGTTTCTAATTGTGTCTTATCTGGTTATCATTAGGATTTTGGTGAATTTATGAGGGAAAACAGGTTAACTCCTTTTCTAGACCCCAGATATAAAATGGATGCGAGTCTAGAGATCCCGCTGGAGCGTGCAAAGGACCAGTTAGAAAAGCACACCCGTTACTGGCCCATGATTATCTCACAAACCACCATTTTCAACATGCAAGCGGTGAGTCTCATTTTACTTTATTTCTGCATTAGTGTGTATTTATGAATATGTTTATAGAAACAATTTAAGCATTTGTAATTGGTGCCACTTTTGAGTTTGTTGCGACTGAAGAATTAGTGAGGAGGACAGAAGCAGCAGTTATGGGTCCTCCTTGTGACCATCGTTAAAGTCAGCTTGAAACCAACTTCGTCCTCAATGCTTTGATGCTTGTTTTTCAAGACAGATTTCCTTTTTCTCTTCTTTCTTTTCTTTCATGTTTTAACCTAACAGGTCGTTCCATTAGCCAGTGTTATTGTGAAAGAGTCTTTGACGGAAGAAGACGTGTTAAACTGTCAGAAAACTATATACAACTTGGTCGATATGGAAAGGAAAAATGACCCTCTTCCTATTTCTACAGTGGGTACCAGAGGAAAGGGCCCTAAAAGGTAGTGCTGTTTTCTTTACTTCTGCACACGTCATGTTAACTTCACGGATGTTACTTTGTAAGATCGTTCTCCAGGTGTAAATTATCAGAGGGGATGTACGTGTATGCTCTGTGTAGGTGTGATGGAGAGGTAGGATCGTAGGCACTGCTCCAGTGTGACTTGAGTTCCGCCATTCACCATGCAGTGAAGGGAAAGAAATACATCTCTGCTTCTGGTTCCTTTATCATAGCAAGTGGGGTCAGCAGCACTGAGCGTTTAGATGTTTAGACATAAGGAGCATTTCTGAGAATGTGTTTGACCTTTACTCCAGAGATGAACAGTACCGTATCATGTGGAATGAATTAGAGACCCTTGTCAGAGCTCATGTCAGCAACTCAGAGAAGCATCAAAGAGTCTTGGAGTGTCTGATGGCATGTCGGAGCAAACCCCCGGAAGAAGAAGAGCGGAAGAAGCGAGGGAGGAAGAGGGAAGACAGGGAGGACAAATCAGAGCAAGCCGTGAAGGAGCATGGGCCTGAGAAACCCCGGCCAGACTCAGACAGGTGACTTGTTCCCTTGGCAGGCGCCTTTGCCTGTGCTTTCCTGTAGCACATCCACTCCATCCATGCCTGTCCGTTCTGTAACTGCACTGTTAGTTACAGCCTTTCTTTACCTAAAACGGTGCAAAACTCCTGCTTTTTCCTAACTAGTTGATGATGATGATGACATTTGATGCCAATATGCTCTTTGAATATTGTAAAATTTCAAAAACATAATTTTATGTTCAGTCAGTGAGTGATTTGCCAGGTGTTTGTCACAAGCTCCCATCCTTAAAAGAACATTCTGCCTTATGTTAGAGACAGGCCACGCTTCAGTGATCACAGCCAAGTGTGGAAGGCACTATCTTACATGAGTTAGATGCAGGCTGCCCTTTGGAGCAGATGAGCATGCAGTCCTAATTCTGACATCATTCCTGAATAGTGCACTTTTTCCCCTTAGTGACCTTAAAGTTTGAATTTATAAAAACTATCAAAAGTAATAAAATTTTAAAATGTGGGCCAGCAAGATGGCCCATGGAGTAAAAGCGCTTGAGGCCATACTTGACTACCTGAGTTGGATCCCTGGGACCAACATGATGAAAGAGAGAGCTGACTCTTGCATGGTGTCCTCTGACCTCACACATATGCCATTGTGCATGTATTGCCTCCTCCCCCATTTTAAGTTAGCAAATATTGTAAATGTCACCTTCTACCTCGTGCTACAAATCAAGCAAGATAGCTAGGTAAGTGGATATTGGGATATATCCCTAAAAACTGCAGAACATTTCCTAATAGGAAATTACAAACACACACAGCTGTGTAACAGATAGCCTCTGCACTCCCAGTTACTAATTCACAACAGATCTCTGCTCTCACGTACATGTTTCCACACCGACCACCTTCACTGCTCCGTAGGAATCACTGACAGTAGTCTGGAAACCCTGTTCATTTCTAGGTAGCTAGAGCACTTCGTTTCTCAGCAGTTTAAGAAGTGCGCTTTTTCCTGCCCACTATAAGAAAAAGAACTACTTTAGCCTCAACTAACCTTCATATGGCCTTGTGCAAAAATGAGAAGTATTTCTCTTACTGAAGAAGCCTAATAAAAGCTTAGAGTAGGGCCTTTAATCCCAGCACTTGGGAAAAAGAGGCAAGTGGGTATTTGTGAGTTTCAGGTCAGCCCAGTCTATGTAATGAGTTTCAGGCCAGCCAGGGCTACATAGTGAGACTTTATCTCAAGAAAAAACTTTAGAGTAAGGCTCCCCAGTTATGAAACCTGTATACATTCCCCATTACATAGGCCACACCACACATGACAATAAGATCATAATCTTCTTGTAATTTGAATTAATTTTTTTCTTAATTTTTAAGAAGACATGTAAAATGTCCTCTGGGCGTTACATCATTTCTAACTATTAGCTTAAGTTTCCCTTTTATCTGGCTAATCTCTGAGCTGTTCCTGCTATAAAGGGAAGTAAAGTTGTGTTGAACTCATTAAATTCTTTTATATGACTTTTAGATTCTTTTGTGAGAGCAAATGTTTTTGAAAACTGATATACACAGATGTGTGCTCACTGGGCCATTTATAGACTTGTAAATTAAACTCGGCTTCCTTATCTGTCACTCTGCAAGGTTGAAAGGGATTTTAGAACGCGGGAAAGAAGAGTTGGCTGAAGCAGAGGTTATAAAGGACTCACCTGACTCCCCAGAGCCTCCAAACAAAAAACCCCTTGTTGAAATAGATGAGACGCCACACATGGAAAAGTCTAAAGGTAAGGACGGCCCCGGGAGCCAGGACAGTTTCCAACAAAGCTCTTGTTTTGTGCAGTATTACATCACACTGTGTCTGTGAGAAAGAACTCCTGGTGTCCAGATATCAGACAGGAGATTCTGTTCACAGCCTTGAAACTAAAGACATTTTTCAACATTAAAATAGAAGAAGAAAAGAAAAATAGTTGCACTATACTCTGTAATGAACGCTTTGAAAAGAAAAGTGCTTTTTGTAAAGTCTGTACTGAAGAAATTGCAGACTAGAAGCTTACATTTGCTGTGTCCTGGAACTGCCTGATGCTGCTTACAGAGACGGACTCTCCTCCGTGCCCCTTCCTCGGTACTCATCTTATGCACAAAGGTGTTGGTTTTCTTCTGACATCTTCATCACATGCATCGTGGTGTTGCTCACAGTTCCCCTCCACACACAACACTGTCTTGTCCCTGCTCGCCGCTCAACAATCCCCTCTTCCACATATGTACAAACACATAGAAGTCTAGATTCTACATGTGAGAAAGAAGATCTGTGCTGTTCTCCCCTCCCAGCCTTGCTGTCCAGGGAAGAATGCAGGGACACTCATTTAGCAGTAAATTAAGATGTGACCTGACCAAACTTATATGAAGATACTGTTCTAAATCATAATTTTACCATAAAACCTTTAATCTTATTTACAAGCTGAGAAGCTTATTTTCTTCTTGAAGTAATTCTAGGTCTAAAAGATGGAGCTTGAACTCAAGTTCCTGATGTCAATCTGGGCCCTAGTGTCCTTGAAGGTCACCTGGGCTCAGTACGTGGGAAATCATCAGACTGTCTGGTGCCTTGTGCCTGTGTGACTCCTGGACAGCAAGAGCAGGGCGGCCTCACTTGGGGTTGGCTGGTCATCCTGGGAGCAGGCAGGAGGGTTTGCACCTTAGCGCTCTGTCAGACAGGGACACAGTGATGCTTCACTTCCCTAATCTCCTTGCAGTTGGGGAATCGGGGGTCACCTTGAGGCGATCTTCTGGTGTCTGCTGTGAATAATCCTTTCGTACACTGTGAAACTGTGTTGCTCTCATAGGTTTAATAAAGAGCTAACTGGCCAATAGCTAGGCAGGAAGAGCTTAGGTTGAGATCCGGACTGAGTGCACTGGGAAGAGGAAGGGTGGAGTCACCAGTCGGATGGAGAGGAATCAGAGCATGTAGAGAAGGACGTAATGAGCATGTGGCAGCACGCAAATGAAGAAATATGGATTAAAGTATGAGTTAGCCTGAGCTATTGGCCAAGCATTTATAATTAATAATATTTCTGTGTGGTTATTTGAAAACTGAATGATGGAAAAGAAAAGTCCACCTACTTATGGCACCCAATGTGGGGTATGTTTCTTGGAGTTTCTTATTAACATATATACTTTATATTTGTTAATATAGTTTTATATATATTATGTATAACATATTGGGGCTGCTGTTAACAGTTTAGACTAGAATAAGCTTTGATATATAAAGAGAAGAAACAAACTGGAAAACAGAAGAGCTGCAGTCTTCTGAACTGTAGACCATCACTGCAGGAACTGCTCCCATTCGATTTAGATTAGTCTCAGAATCTCGAGGAGATGCGGAGAGAAGATGAACTTGGCATACTGAGAAAAGGTACCGAGTCACATGGCAGAGCATAGATAATAAACATGAGTTAATTTAAAATGTAAAAGTTAGCAAGTAACAAGCCTGAGCTGTTGACCCAGCATTTATAATTAGTAAGTTTCTATGTGGTTATTTGGGAACCAGATGGTGGGAAAGAAACCTGCCTGCATCTGCTATATCTGCTCCTCAGGCCATTGCCAGAGTTAGAAATGGTGTGATTTAAATCAGTGCCTACTGGTAATCATACACCTAACATGTCAGCTGCACCGCTGTGGATCAGAATGAGAAATTTAGGTAATTCGTACATGTATTAAGTGTATCTGAATCATACTCACCCCCAGTTCCTGCTTCCCTCTCCACCCGTGTCCCCCTCCCACCTTCATGTCTTTCATTCTACGTTACAACCTAAACCATTGTGTCTCCTGTGGTCAGCAGCTTTCCTTATACCTGTTTGATCTACTCTGAAGAAGACAGTTGTGTGGCTGGTGAGCACACTGCCCTTGCTGCTGGTTCTTCTAAGTGCCCTGTGCATTTCTTGAAGCTCTGTTCAGCTTTCCTGGCCTGGTACAGTGCCTGAGTAGTCTAAAGTGAACAGCGGAAGTGAGGGTTAAGTTTGTTATATTTCCTTTTTTCTCTTCTTTTTGCTCTTACACCAGGGCCAGTGTCCTTATTATCCTTGTGGAGTAACAGAATCAACACTGCCAATTCCAGAAAGCACCAGGAGTTTGCTGGACGTCTGAACTCTGTCAATAACAGAGCTGAGTTATATCAACACCTTAAGGAGGAAAATGGGTTTGTGTAATTTCCTGTGGAAACTGCTTTGTTGATTGTTAGTCCTGAAATGAAAACTGCTTGCTTGTGGGCAGCAATTTTTTTTTTGTTTTTTGTTTTTTTTTAAAACTGCTTTTATGAGCCTCTAAGGAGAAAGAGACTAACCTGTTAGACCCTTGATGCTCTTAAAAGGCCCGGTTTATTGATTATAATTATAAAACTGTTGCTTATAGCATTGTTTTAGGAGAGTCACACACTGAATCTATGTAATGCTACAGTGTTAGAGTAGAATAAATATCAGACGCGATTATTTAATCAGTTGTTTTAAGAAGAAATCCTCCTACCATTTATTGGTAAAGGAATTTCTTTTATAGAACTCTTTGACTAAATGGAGGAGACCTCCCTTCTCTGTGCTTGGAGAGGGAGGGTGGCATAGGGAGGGCCTTAGGGAGGGTGGCATAGGGAGGGCCTTAGGGAGGGTGGCATAGGGAGGGCCTTAGGGAGGGTGGCATAGG
>NW_004949097.1:13008719-13014134 GCF_000317375.1 Microtus ochrogaster | reverse complement strand
GGAGGGCCTTAGGGAGGGTGGCATAGGGAGGGCCTTAGGGAGGGTGGCATAGGGAGGGCCTTAGGGAGGGTGGCATAGGGAGGGCCTTAGGGAGGCTCCCTAATCTTCACAGGCTCTGCTTTCTCTCATGTGCGCGTGCAGTGAGGAGGCTGGACTGACTGGAGGGACTGGAGGACCCCGAACTTCAATCCCTTTCTTAAAGTGCTCACATTCTCCTGGTGTGAATAGGTTAGACTTTAGTTTCAATGGGCTAAAGTAGGTAAAAGTACGGATTTTTAGTAAATGTTTTAATTTACCATCTCATTTTCCTTTTCTAAACTTTTCAGGATGGAGACGACAGAAAATGGAAAAGCCAGCCGTCAGTGAAGAGTGACTTGAGGAACTAAATTTAGTATATTGCAAAAATATTTTGGGCAGAATTTGATATAAGTACTTTTACAGCAAGATTGTATAGCCATGTTGCCTGGACTGGTTTTTACATTTTTAAAGAATTTCAACAAAATATCTTTTTTGTACTAATTCTATGATTGGCAGAGTCAAAATATATACATTTGAAATTTGTCCTCCCAAATCACAATTTATTTTATGGTAAAAGGTGTTCCCTCTGAAAATGTTTTTTAAAAAACTTCTTAGGCATCTCTTTGCCAAATAAAACTATTAAACTATATGAAATGCAAAGTATTGGACTGTTGCTTTAGAAAAAATATATTACTCTCTCAGTTCTAATAAGAATTTATAAAACTCAGTCAGAATTTAGGTTAGCCTTGTAGTATTTAATATGGGATCTTTTATCTGTCTGCATGATGTGTAGTGGGTGCTTTTCCAGGACAGATGACTGGCTCGGTTTCATTTGTAACACTGACTTTTTCTGCTATCCATTTAAGCCAGAATTTTCAAGTAGTTTGTGTTACTTTACATTTATCAGTTTGGTACAATGCTACATTTCTTCTAATTTTTTGTTTTGTTTTGTTTTTCAAGATAAGGTTACCCAAGTATAGTCCAGGTTTCAGCACCATGCAGACACAGTCCAGAATTACTTTTTAGTTAAAACAATTTGTATTTGCTGGAAAAAACAAAACAAACCTGAGCCTTGCCTAAATCATATTTCTGAAGATTCTGTAATGCATCTAGATCTAACACTCAGTTTAGATGTGTAGTGATAGGAAGCGGGTTGCGTTCCCGCTGCCCGCCTCCCGGTAAGCTTTACCCGAAATAATTACATAGAAACTGTATTCATTTAAACACTGCCTGGCCCATTATATCTAGCCTCTTCATGGCTAACTCTCACATCTTAATTAACCCATTTCTAATAATCTGTATATCACCTCATGACTGGCTTACCAGCATGAGTCTAACCTACATCCATCTCAAAGAGGAGAGCTATGGTGTCTGCTTGACTCTGCTTTCTTTCTCCCAGAATTCTGTTCTGTCTATCATGCCTATCTAAGCTGCTGTCCTATCAAAAGGCCAAGGCAGTTTCTATATTTAACCAATGAAAGTAACACAGACAGATGATGACCCTCCTACATCATAGATGTTTATTACATACAAACCCTCCTCCCCCAAATTTAAAATGAGTGGCAGTTTTCATTCAGATCGTCTTCAGTTTGGAAGAAGTTCTCTTATGCTAAGTACATATTTCATTTTGTCTTTACAAACAATGCATTGAGGTAATCTGTGAAGGGGAAAGTGTAGATGGAGGAAGACTGTGTGCTTTTGTTTTTGCTGCGCAGACCTGAATAATCACACAAACTATTAATTACAACACTGCTTGGTCAATGGCTCAGGCAGATTCCTAGCTAGCTCTTACATCATGAATTAATCTGTGTATCACCATGAGGCTGTGACTTATGATAATATTCTGTCAACTTTGTCCTTGGCAGCTACATGATGTCTTCCCAACTGTGCCTACTCTCTTTCTGTATCTATGTTTAGACTTCCTGCCTGACTTTACTCGGCTAAGCCATTGGCCCAAACAGCTTTATTCATCAACCAGTAAAAGCACGTGTACAGAAGGACCCCCCACATCAGGAGAGCTAGACTGTGAGCCCCAAGCTTTCACTATTGATACTGATGTCTTTAAAAGGATTTTAGTGTATGAGTGTTTACCTCATGTATGTATGTGCACTGTGTGTGTGCTTGGTGCCCATGGAAGAACTGGAACTTCAGATGGTTGGAAACTGTCAGGTAGTCAGGAACTAAATCCAGGTCCTCTTCAAGAGCAGCTGCTGCTCTTAACTGCTGAGCTATCTCTCCAGCCCTTTGTTTTATTTTTAAATGTGTTTTCTCTTTGACAGCTTCACACACACACACACACACACACACACACACACATGTCTTTTGATCATGTCAGCTTCCTGCACCCCTTTATAACTTATAGCCCCCTCCCTTTTTTATAACCTGCTGAGTCCAGTTAGTGTTCCCTGCAGTACATAGCTGTGTGGCCATCCACATCCACGAGAGCTTGGGCAAAGGTCACAGCTCTGAAGAAAAGTGACTCCTCACTCCTCCATCAGATACCAGGTGCTGGGAGCTCCTCAGAGAGGAGTGTCACCTCAAGCCCTGCCCTGTTCATGCTGGAATGTTAGCTGACCTGATCTCATGTCTGTCTGTCTGTCTGTCTGTCTGTGTGTTTGGAATAGCTACTGGGAGCTCATGAGTGCAGTGACCATAGCAGAAGAACATATTTCACCCCTCTACCCTCTAGCTTGTATACCTGTCCTGCTTTATGTCCCCTGAGTATTGGCAGTGGTTGGTATAGTGACCCATGTAGGGCTGAGCACCTGACAGTCACTTATTTCCTGTACTTTGACAGTTATGGGTCTCTGCACTTACTGTGCCCACTGCAAAAAGAAGCTGCTTTGACCAAGAATCACTCTACCCTGAGGAAGTGGGGAATGTGTGAATAAAGCAGTTAATAATACCATGAGAGGAATGAGCGTAGGCAACAGTCCAGGGCTGCAGGCTGTTCTGCAGTGCTGTGCTCTCTAGTAAATCCCTAAGCGGGGTGAGGCGTGACGCTGCATAGCAGATAACGTGGAGGTGATAATACTACTCTTTTGGCATCTGGCGAGCTGTTGGGGTGAGTGAGGAAAACAGACTTGACTGTTTCGTGTGCATTTTGTTTTCTCCATTGAAGTTACATTAGCCCTTCACTCCCTTGGAGCATCTTTGAGAATTTTGAAGTAGTATCCAGGTAAGATGTGCAGACTTGCTTGCTCCTAGACTTGCAGTAATGCAGAAACAGTATTCTAGAGGCAGTAGATCATGCAGAGTGACCTAGTGAAGCAATATAAGCATGCCATCTCAGCCAACACTGGGAGTGGGCTCACCCTCACTAAAGGATCCAGGTGGAAGTGGTCTGCCAGCCTTTGTACCAAAGACATTCTGGAACACCAGGAGTCATGGCAACTGGTCTGAATGGCTTCAGGTATTCTGTGGGCTTTGCCTTTGAACTCTCCAGCCATAACACTGAAGATAAAAACATCAGCACTTGAACACATTGGCACAGGAGACCACTTCCTAAATATAACCCCAGCAGCACAGACACTGAGAGAAATTAACAAATTGGGACCTCCTGATACTGAAAAGCTTCTCTAAAGCAAAGGACACGGTCAACAAGACAAAACAACAGCCTACAGAATGGGAAAAGATCTTCACTAACCCCACATCAGGCAGAGGTCTGATCTCCAAAATATACAAAGAATTCAAGAAATTGGTTATCAAAAGAACACATAATCCAATTTAAAAAAATGGAGTACAGACCTAAACAGAGAACTCTCAACAGAGGAATCTAAAATGGCTGAAAGACATTTAAGGAAACGCTTAACATCCTTAGTCATCAGAGAAATGCAAATCAAAACAACTCTGAGATTCCATCTTAGACCTGTAAGAATGGCCAAGATCAAAAACACTGATGACAACTTATGCTGGAAAGGTTGTGGGGTAAAGGGAACACTTTTGCATTGCTGGTAGGAATGCAAGCTGGTACAGCCTCTTTGGATGTCAGTGTGGCGATTTCTCAGCAAATCAGGAAACAACCTTCCTTAAGACCCAGCAATACCACTTTGGGGTATGTATCCAAAGGATGCTCAACATGTGCTCAACTATGTTCATAGCAGCTTTGTTTGTCATAGCCAGAACCTGGAAACAACCTAAATGCTCCTCGACTAAAGAATGGATAAGGAAAATGCGGTACATTTACACAATGGAATACTACACAGCAGAAAAAAATAATGACAGCTTGAATTTTGCAGGCAAATGGATGGAGCTAGAAAACATTTTGAGTAAGATAACCCAGACCCAGAAAGACAATTATCACATGTACTCACTCATAAGTGGTTTTTAAACATAAAACCTGCCCACAAATCACAATCCCAGAGAACCTAGACAATGAGGACCCTAAGAGACATACATAGATCTAATCTACATGGGAAGTAGAAAAAGACAGGATCTAAGTAAATTGGGCATGGGGACCATGGGAGAGGACTGAAGGGGAGGGGAGAGGCAGGGAGGGGAGCAGAGAAAATGTAGAGATCAATAAAAAATAATTCACATAAAAAAAAAGCACAACCAGGTGCAGTGGTGCACACCTTTAATCCCACCCAGCACTCAGAGACAGAGGCAGGTGGGTGTCTGAGTTCGAGGCCAGCCTGGGCGTCTGCTGCATGGGCAGTCCTCTATCTGTGGTCTTGCAGATGATGTGCTGCTGTGTGCCATAGAAGGAGGGGGAACATGATTGTCTTAGTTTGTAGTGGAAACTGAGGTTCAGACTAGGCTAAAGTGTCCAGAGGCACAATAGAGGGCTTGATTTAATTCCAGACGTTTGTGACTTCAAACTGAAAGTTGGCACACCATGCTGTGAAAGTGGCAGATTTTGGAGTAGAAGATATAAAATTATCTGCCAGACTGGTTAGATTTTACATTAACTGACGAGAGCTTCAGTTTCTTCAAATAAAAAAAGGAATGAATTTACCCCATTTGCAGTGATGTTTCCAGTATTAGTTGATATGCTTCATGAGTTCCTTGGCAAGAGATGGTCTCTCTTCCCTCTGGACTTCCTTCCCTACTCCTAGCTCCATCCTGTTGTCTTTCCCTTCACCGACTGGTGCCATCGCCTCTCCCCCATCTTCACATCTTTGTAGGTTCTCCCTTCCTCCAGTGCCTCCCTGCTTGTCCTTGATTCTACATCTCACGCCAGACCAGCAGTGAGTCCACTCTCAGGTGGCCCAGGTGACTTCCTGTCCGTGCTGGGCTGTGCCTCAGCTGGAGTCACTAAAGAGAAGCAGCTAGAATGCTGGCTCTCACAGATCCTTGGTTACTGTGGAGATGAGCTCTAATGCCAAGCCCCAAATCACAGGGAAGATAACAATTACTAGGTTTTCCTAGCAAAGGGAAGTGCTAAAAAAAAAAAAT